>NC_053488.1:7786840-8086840 GCF_015227805.2 Hirundo rustica
GTAATGGGGTTTGGAACAAGCTGGCTAAATTAACACCAAGAACATACAGTGAAAGGGAAAAAAAAGGTCAGATGAAATTGGTTCAGAAGCAGAAGTGAGTTTCCCAAGCTGTGGGATGGAGAGGTATGTCAGTGCAACAACCCTCTGTTTGAAAAGAACCGCAGCACCTCCAGTTCTCAGGGAGCTTGTGGGAAGCCCTTCCAGTTTCTCAGTGCTTAGAGCATAGTCAAGCCGCAGCTCCTCACATGTTACTGTGATGTCACTGAGAGGATGAAAATCCCATCAGAGCTGGATGCCTTAGGGTACTGCTGAAAGGTTGTGGAAGTAACCTGTTCCAGTCTGGTGTCTTTTGGTAATCCTCCTCATCTTCCAGAGCAAAGGCCAAGTAATCCTTTCATAAGTTCTGTCCCTTTCACAAGCGCTGCTTGACAAATGGGTGAAAGGGAGGTTCTTAGGTAAGACTGGGTCCAATAAATCACATTGCAGAAGAGGAGTAAGCCAACAGTTGAGTAGTGAGGGTCCTTGCAATTGCAATTCCTGTGCTGTGAGTCTAAGCCTGTTTCAAAAGCATTTTTTTCCATTCCCCACCCTCCCAAAGTATCACAACCAGCTGTTGGACAATAGCTTAACGTCTAAAAAATTAATATCAGATTATGAATAATAAATTGGCAGAAGATAGCTGACAGCTTGAGAGTATTCTCTATTTTAAGTGCAAACTTTAGATTTTAATAAGTAAATAAAATTACAATGGTAAAACTCATTTTGAGGTCTCTACTGCAATTCCAGGTATAAGATTACTTAAAAAAAAAGTTAGTTCTACTACCTGTAAATGCCACTTAGATGAACATCTGGGCTCCCAGTATAGACAGTTAAAAGGAAGCTTATGGTATTTTCCTGCAACACAGATCCTGTCAGGAATGGCAGGCATTCCTGGAAAACATGAGAACAGCTTTGTGCTAATTTGAAGGATCGAAGAAACTTGTGTGCTGGCCCATGGCTGGGATTTTTGGTGGTCAGACGTTAATTCTGATAGTTTGGTGATCTGTTCAGAAATCCACTGAAGGGGAAGGCATGGTTAATGGAGGATGATCTGGAAAGGTATCCAGTCTGAATCCAGTTAGCAATGAATATTCATGACATGGATGGTTTGAGGTCCACTGATACTTTTGCCCCTTTTGCCTTATCCTTTCTACACTGCATCTTAGCTCCTCTCTCTGGAATAAACACTGATCAAAAGGACATTTTAACCAATGCTGAATTCATACCTAATGCACTACATTTTCTGAAAAACCAAGAAGTTTGTGGTGTTGCAGAGGTGCGTGGCTTAACTGATATGGTTCCTGCTGACAGTGCATTAAACCAGCCCCATCTATAGCTGAAACACCCTCTCCGAGATGTTAGTTGTTACTAAGATATTTAAAACGTCCTCGCAGTCTATCGACTTCCCACATGAGCAATTTACTTACAGTCCTTTACTATTGATTATATTAGGAAAGATGAAAAATAGGAAACAAGTGTTGCAGAGAAGAGTTCTATTTATAAAGGCTCTCTCCAATTTAGCTGTTTTAAAATTCAGTATATGAACATGAAAATCTGGTCTTAGTGAGAAGAAAAGTCTTCACACAGTTTGTTCTCCTCACTTTTTATTGTTGAGCTTTGCAAGGGAACCATGAAGCTATAGAGTGCTTGACCTCTTGCCAAGTGATTTATAACATATTTTTACCTCAGATAATCACATTTTGTCACAGTTTCAAACTGCTACAAATTGTCAGTATGTCCCACATGTATTTCCCCTTGCCATATATCAACAATGTAGTGTTTCTCTGTGTGTGGTTGCTTTTTTGTTTGTTTGTTTTGGTTTTTTTTTTTTGTTGTTGTTGTGGTTTTTTTTTTTTTTTTTTTTTTAATGGTCTTGTTCCAGAAAGATAATAGAAATACCTGAAGTACAGTATCCTTCACTCTTTTTCATGCTTTTCCCTTTCTGTGTCATATGTCATGGATAACTGAATGACCATATTCATGGCAAAATCCCAGAGAGGGTTAGGATAAAGCTTTGTTTGGAAGGATTGCCTTCCCGCCATGGAGTATGATCCTCCTTCTCACAGAGGAACACCCCACTGAATACCTTCCAGCAAACACACCGCTGCCAAACTACATCTAATTGTCTGTCTGTTGTCCCCTGGGTTTATTTCAATCCTGAATTTTGAAAGGTGGTATTATTTTCTTAATGGAATGTGAACACTGCTATGCCTACTGGAATAGGACTGAAATGCAGACACTGGGGAAAGCAGTGTTCATACCCAACTCTTTGGTGACAATCTGTGTGGAACAAATGGCAGCTCAGATATCAGATCACACGTCAGTGATGAATCAGTGTGTGAGCAGGGAATGGGAAACCTGTCCTCTCCTCTGCTCCCCAGCCTCTTGTAGCACCTTCATGTGACTTACATAGTAATGTCACCTCTGATGTCAGTGGATTTTAACTCAACAGTTAAAATCTGCCACAGGAAATCAGTAGCAAACTGTCCTAACTTGATTTTCCTAACCTGGGGACCTCCTTCACCACTGTCTTCCCAGCACACAGATTTTCAGATGTCATTTTCCCCCTAATATGGTTATGAAAGGCTGCCGTTTTGTATGACCTTGCAGATCTGCTGACAGGGTGAAAAAAACCTAAGTCAAATTTTGTTTCCTTTTCCTTCAGCCAGAAATTTATTTACCAGCAGGGGGCTCCCTCATGATTACAGTTCGGTGTTCTCCTCCTCCAATGTTATCAGGAGGTTTGAAATAAAGGATAGAAAATGTATCAAGATGTGCATTACCCCAGAGCTTAGGGCAGATGTGGGCTCAAAGTGGATTTTGGGTCTCTGAGTGTGTGTGGATCTTGTTTCTCTGTGTTGGGAAACTCAGGGAGGCAGGGTTTTGTGCTTGGTCATGGGACCTCATGCCCTCTTCATGCTTTGCCTGCCTGGCATGAACATTTTGAGAATTGCTATTGGGATAGGGAGCAGAATTTTGGAAAAACCACTGTGGGGGAGGTCTGTCCAAAGCTGACCTGGACCAGCATTCTAGGGAGAAAGCTGAAGTGCCTTGAACATTGAAGGAAGCATGAGAGAGAGCTGCTGCTGCCCGCGGCTCATCCGCTGGAGCCTAATGACTCAGCGAGCAGCAAGGGGTGCCGTGGTGGGTATGGGAGCAGGGCTGTCCCCTGAACCCCCTGAGCCTTGGCCCCAGTGCTCCTCAGCCTCCCCCTTCCCCGCTGGCAGGGCACTGAAGTTGGCACGGGGAATCCTCTCTCTTTGCCACTCTGTAAACCCAAGAGGTGGTGCCTCCAGCCCTTCAATGGATACAGCTTGGATACAACACTTGCACAATTACAGTAACTACTAATGCTAACACGTGGCAAATGCTGCATACTGTCACAGAGGAATGTTATATTACATTTTATTACTGGAAAAATTATAAATTTGCCCCTTGCAGGTGTGGTGGGAAGACTGTTTTCCTTGCAGTTACTTACTTCTGACTACCTTTCATGCTCTCTTCTGCTGCTTATGGTATATAAGCTATTTCAAGTGATTTTGGTCTAATGGTACGCTCTAAAAATCTCATGAGTTAATGGCCCCTGGGATCCTGACTTAATCCACCTGTTGTCCTTTTTGAACTTAATAATTTCTATTTGCTAAGAATGTATATAGTGAAAGAAATTTCTGCTGACAGGCACATGTACATGAGTAGTTTTCTTCAGCTAACTGATAGCAAAATTCTACATGTGCCCTCTTTTCCCCCCGTCCCTGCCTCTCAAGGACAGTGTGGCAGGCTACATAGTGCTGTGACAGCTCCAGCAGTGTAAGCTGCGCCATCAGCTCCTGCTCCCACCCCTGCCCTGCCAGGACATGCGTCTGCTCCGCATCTTGAACATCCATCTTTGCAAACACGAGCTTGGGGTGCAGATGATTAGAGGGTGATAGCTGGGGCAGAGCTGCTGTGGTCTGTGGAGCAGTGGCTGCTGGGAGTGGGATAACAGCAGGGCGTGGGAATCTGAGAACAATATGATTACTATGCCTTCTTTGCAGCTAAATATTATGATGATTAAATAATGTTTGAAATCGGGTCCTGGGATTTGGCTGCAGAATCCTCAGCTTGTCTGGTGTAGCTGTGCATAAGATGGGAGGTAACTAATTTTATACTAATTGGTTGTGCTGTGTGGATATTTGGTTTTACGAATGAATGACAGTTGTCAGTGTGAGAACCAGCCCAGATCTTGGAGGTGGCAATGCCAAGTCTCTTAGAACAAAATTTGGGATCAGTTCATGTAAGCAGATAGTGTTGACATCTTTGAATGAACTGAACTTAGGTATCACCTTAATCTCCCCCAGGCACACCTACTCTGTGTTCTTAGTGGTTTTGTAAGTGACTGTCTGCCCTTGTGCATACTGGTATTGTTGATGGGAAAAGATAAGGACCTTTCAAGTGACACCTGCCTTAAACAAACAGTGACAAATGAAGACCTAATCACACTGTTTTTAGGGACATCCTGGTCAGAGTGTCTCCATGGATCTGCAGCAACATTTCACAGGCCTGTTGGGAGGAATGGAATGTAGGCTTTGAATGTTTCATCCAAATATTGTTCTTTCTTGTGGCATTTACGGTGTCTTAAAGGAAATTCTACTGATTTTTCAAAATTCTAACAGTTATTGCAAGTAGTTGAATTGCTTTTGAAAAAAAAACCCCAGAATGTTGTATTTATGAGACCAATCATCAATCAGGCAAAAAAAGAAAGAAAACCCAACAACCCAGGAAGGCAAATGGTGATAAAGATCCCAGATAAATTCTCTCTTCTCAGCAGGCAGAAAGTCTGATGAACTGAAATGGAAAGTCCTTCTCATTGATTTCACTGGGAAAAGTAATTGACTTTGAACTCTCTGAATAAGTTGCAATCTGTATTTAATTTCTTGTCCAAGGCAGAGAGTGTAATTTTGTTTTTCTTGTGGCTGCTATTAGCCTTAATGTCAGTTGCACAGCTGAATCTCTTGCATCAAGCTCCAAATTTACCCGTGATGTCAGTGTGCTTAGGAATAAAGCAAAAATCAGCCTTTCATCTCTCACTTGCTTAAGGGATCATGCCATAATACCATGTTTATTAATTCAAAATCACTCTTGTCTGTACATGCACAAATGGAGCTAAGCATTCTGAGGAAAGGCAGAGAAAGTGTAAAGACTGTACTTTAACTTTTAGACATTAATGCAACCTATTAACTGAAAATATTCTGAGAGTTTTAGCAAACATACACATTTTTGCCCTTGGACTTCCTCAATGGAGAGATTCAGCACTTCAGGCTGTCATGATGGCAGGTATGAACTGCTGGTTTTGTCACAGGGCCACATTAACTTTTGAATGACATGCATACAGTGCTAAGTTTGTTGTCATCAGTTCCAACATGGACAGGGAGATCTGCATCCGACCCCAGTGCAGCCACAGAGCAGTCTCCTCATGCAGATGTATTTAGGTAAAATAAGGTCAGTTCTGTATTGGGACACATCTGAAGACACAGGAGCTGTGCTTGAGCTTGTGCATCATGTGTTGCCTGTTCCAGTATGAAGCATCTGATCCTGCAGGCTGTCTTGACATAAAAATGTTACATGTGCGCTTGCTGTCCGCATTACCTGGGTATGTACAGTCTGTTTGTTAAAAAATCCTGTCTTCTTCACTTGTCACACAGATTTGTTTAGCCAAAGATTATGAGGAGGAGAAAACAGTTTTGATAAACGTCAATGATTTACACTGGCAGTCTGAGGACATTACACTTTCAATCACCAAAACAAACAAGATCAGAAAGCTCATCTAGAAAGACATCTTTATGGAGAAATAATGAGTCTTTTTAAGCCTCCAGATGTGTGCTGGAAAGGCAGCAAATGTTAAATACCGACCCACTTGAAAGATCCTTTAAAATTACAGAAAATTGTAAACAGACCATTCTGTGAATGAGGATTGGTGGTTATTTGTTTGCATTTATCAGCCCTTGTTGTAAAAATTAAGGGGAAAAGGCAGTCCAGATTGTTTTTGAACTGCTGTGATAGGGAGAAGCCATGATTTTGAGGTGTGGGTGGGTGAGGTGATGATGCCTGGGTCTCTGAAAAGGCACCTTCTTTACTCAGGACAGAACATCCCTCCCATGCACATAGTTTCACAAATAAAAAAGTCAAAGGAAAATTGGAAAAACAAATGACAAGTATATTTAAAAGAGTATAGTGGTGCTATACTGTTTTGAATACCTCTTTTCTCAAAGAAAGGAAAAAATGTGATCCAAATATGTCTTCTTCCCAAGAGAATATGTGTTCTTGAATGCAGAGTAGAAAATCAGAAGAAAAACTTTTGTTTTTCCCAGAAGTGTTGTTTGTCTAATACTTTCTTGCATTTTTCTGATAAGAACAGAAGATGAGCAAAAGTGTTTCTGTACACAATCTGTAATGTGGGGCTAGTGTATTCCGAGGAGCCTCAAGCTGCAGGAACAGGCTGGATGTAGATGTTCATGTCTGACTATCTGAAGCCAAATATTCTGTGCTGTTATTCATTTTGTTTGTTTACTTTTGTTTTTCATGACAATTGATATACAGATATGCTCCACAAATTCTGACAGCTTAATGTTGTTCCTGCACGACATTTTTGTACCAGTGAGTACTAGTTATGGCTTTGCTTTTTACCTCTTTCTGCCTCAGTCATACACTTTGCTTTAAGTACTGTTTGCATATTAAGTTCTTTGAACTTTGTCATCGTATTTATCTTAAAATTCTTTTTGTCTGTTTTCATGGGCTTACACTAAGAAGTTCTTATAGGAACTTCTAAAAACTTATTTTCCATAGCCCCACTGAAAATTTTACAAGCTACTTTGCATCAAGTTCTGCTACAGAATTTTGCTTTTCCTTATTAACAGTATTTTCATTTATCTTTTGTTAGTATGCGCTGTCACAGGCTGTTTTGTTTGAGAACATGATTCTTATTCCCAACCATGACAACAGTTTTGCTATCAGTATTAAAAACCTGTGACTGTCAGAGCAAATAGGACAATCTAGGAAGTTGTAGAGTAGCTCCACTGTGAAGGTCAAACCTATAGACACTACACTGGCTGAATGATGTACAGCACTGCAAGGACTCAGAATAACCTAAGTCAGTGAATAATAAACTAAACCCAGAAGTAATTTTTGGACAGAAAGGTCCAAGGTGATGCACCTCTGGTTGTTTTCACCAGCATTACCAATTTTACTTGCGTATCATAAAGGCTGCCAGGAACTCCATGGCTTTCTAGCATCTCTTGTCTTCCGAAGTAAGCCCTAAACCTTTCTGTGTAGCTACACAGACCCAACTATTATGGTAAGCAGATGCGACTTGCCAGAAAGACTTACCTTAGTGCCGTGTCTGGGCAACCCTCCCCTTTACAACAAAGGACCCCTCCTGACTTTGAGGTTTCATCAGAGGTCATGATATACAGCTGGTTCTGTGATGAGTAATTCCCTGAGCACCATTGTTTCTGTGTATCAGACTACACCATAAGGCAGGTTTTACTACTGATTTTTAGTTAAGGTCTTCTCTGAAACTCCTCATGCTATTGACTGGGCACTGTTGCTTTGATGGCAACCAGGGGATATGAGTGGGCCAGAGTTTTAGTCCATTCATAGCAGAAACAGAATAAGCTGAAGAAACATTGCTAGACTGCCATATGTTGTTTCTTGAAGTTTTACCTGTTTTCTCTTGTGTTCATGAGACATTTCCTTTTCATGGCACATATGCTGTTGTGGAATCTCAGCACTTTAGCATCTGAGCTGTATTTATCCTTACAACATACCATGATTAAAGCAGTGTTTTTATCCTTACATTTTTTAAGGAGTGAAAAATTGCCAGGAATTTAGTAAGTGGCTTGATGAAGTTCACAGAGCTATTGTGGGCCAGGAAATCCAAACCCCAAAACTCCTGGTAAATTATACCATCCCTCCTCCATGACTGTGTGAAGATACACTTTCTAGTCATAAGGGACAGCCTTACCAACAGTCCGATAGTACATGAATATTTTTGCCATGTGGATCTAGTGTGAGCTGGCAGAGCCCTTGGGCAGTGCTTCCAGCTGGAAGTGTGTGAGGACTTTTGTCTTTGGAAACTTTGCTCTTGAGGTGAGCCATTTGGTAGAAGGGGACAGGGTTTCTACTCCTGAGGAAATGTAGATTGAAGCAACATGCAGCAAGGAGACCTTTGGCGTATTTTCACCTGATTATTTGTAGATAAAGGAATAGGATGGAAGAGGAATTTTCTGTGCATTGCATGCTAATTTCTGGCTGGACTTTAATTATCTTCTGGTGAACCTGAAGCGGCAAAGAAAGATGCACTTTTTCACTCTTTTCTTGTTGGGAAGCAGAGGAAGTGGTCATTCAAATGGCCACAGATATTTAATTTCCAGAGATGGCTTCAGATTAACATATCTCTAATCAAGATTTTCTGAAATTCTCTTTGGATGAAAGGAGATATATTTCTGTATGGCCTGGCACTGAAGATGTAGCATATGTAAGTGGTTGACTTCATACTTCATCCAAGTCTTTTAATCCATCTGTCTCTTTTGGAAAAAAAAAGGAAAGTTCATGGATGGGGTTATACTGAGTGGTCTGGAAGAATGGTTGATTGAGGGGAAGCATTACAGAGTTAGGGTGGCTGCAACACTTAGATCTGTCCTAAACCTGGTATTGTTCAGCCCTGTTATCAGAATCCTTTTTTACAAAGATAAGAGTTTCCTTTTATAATGCCAGTCCAAGGATTACTGAGAGCTGCTGGGTCAGCACAGTCAGAGGACTTTCACCTACACCAAGTAAGATTTAGTGTATGAAAAGTAAGTCATAGCCCAAAGACAGGCAATTTCTGTCCTTTCTCTACTAAATGGGATGTGTCGGACATCAGATTTGACCTGAGAAAACTTAAGGTAGTGACTCCCATCCAACGGGCTTCATCCTCTCAAAAGAATGTTACAGAAGAGCTGTTCCCACTAAGCTCACCTCACTTCAATATGTGCAGAATATGGAATCATAGAATTTGGCCTCCTGTTGTCTATCAGAGAGGTGATTTACTTGCGGTGTGAAAATCTTCTATGGGGAGAGAGTAATAGCTGTTAAAAGAGAATTTAATATAATGGAGAAAGGCATAAATGGCTGGAGCTGTAGTGCAGGGAGGGTAATATTTCTGGGGTAAACCATGGGGGCAGAAGACAGAGTTTCTATTTCCTGATGTTTTCATAACAAGCCTGGATGTCCAGACAGACTGAAACATCTCAGTCTGGCCAAAACCAGCTGTTCTCAGATCAGATGCAAGTGGAGGTTCTCTCTACCCTAGGCATCTCAGGCACTCATTAGATAATGGACATAATCCTGCCCGGAATCCTCTACAGAAAAGATAGTCCAAGTTAAGTTGGTGCAGTGCTTTTATAAACTGAATTGATAAACTGAACTGTCCCTGATGCTACTCAAAGGCATCCTCTGAAGTACCACAGCTCCATTTGCCCCACAATAACTGCTCAAATATCCCCTCCTCCTGATGTGATGGCCAGACAGCCAGGTGCTCTGCAGAGACCTGCTTTCCAGTCCCTGTGTTCGGCAAAGGGATCCATTGTGCTGGTCTGCTGGGGCTGCTGTACCACTTCTAGTTTTGAAGGGAGCCTCCTTTATGGGTTTTATTTAGGAATAAATTTATATCTTTACCAATTACACTTATGCTTAAAACCTATTTTGAGACTGACATGTATGAGATTTCTTTTCTTGTTATTATCTCTAAGAAACATATCAATAAGTAACATCAAATAGGAGATTTCTTTAACACCTGCCCTTATACATGGGTGGGAAGAAAACAATAAAATTTGGAAATAAACATCCCTATATAGACAATGCAAACAAAATTTACACTGCGGGCAAGGAAACAGCCATAGAAGGAATTGTTTTAAATGTTCTACTTCCTAGCAATTAAAAAAGATTTCTAAGCATGTAGCAGGTGATCAGTGAGACCTTCTAGAAAATTCTTCCTAAAGGGAGCAACTGGATATGTGAATGGAATCTTTGGTGGCTATGTTCTGTTGTGAGGTGCCTTGATGTGCAGGTCATAGGCTCACAGTCCTCTGCGAGGAGGAAGGATGCCAGCATGTGGCAACATTGGCTGTTGAGGCATTTGACAGGAGCTAGAGACAAGAAAGGCACATAATTCAACACGACTTTAGCCTGGTATTTACATAAGTATATTACTTTTTGCACTTATGCCCTGTGGTGTTGGTCATATGGGGTTGTGTGTGAGGCTGACGATATTACAGTCCTCAGAGCGACCATCAGACATCTGAATTTTGTGTTTTGACTGCAGGCCAAAGCTGTCCAATTAGGTGGGCAGGAGGTGCCATGGGCTGTCAGCGTGCAGGGCTCACATCTGTGATGGCTGTGGGGAACACTGATGGGGCTGGGAAAAGCACCCTGCCCTGCTGCCCTGTCAACAGACTGGGTGGGTCACCAGCTGAGTGCCAGGAGTGGGTTCCTGTACTCCTGAAGCATCATTCTCCTGGAGGTAATTTTTTCACTAGTGAGGAGTTTCATTTAGCTGTCCTTTCCCCCGAAGTTTTAATGACATCTAGTGAAGGTAGTTGTTCTGGATCACAAGATGGTATTGACATTTGTGTTGGTGTGACAACTTCACTCTTTCACTCACCTTTCTGTGCAAATCTTGTTCTGCCCTCGTTCTGAGGTGAATTTGGCTTTGTCAGGGCCTAATTGCTGTCTGCTTAATGTTCCTCTCACTCCTCCCAACAGGTATTGCAAATGGACACTGAAGAGGTCTCCAGGCATCTGAAATTGCTGTAGACAATGTATTTGTCCCTATATACCCTCTGGAGAGTTAGTTCTTTCTTTCCTAGAGAAGTTGTCCGATGAATGGTACACACAGGACAGTTATTGACACATCCTTTCTGTCGCAATGGATAGCCTGGAGCATTCCTGCTTCCCTCTCTAAAATGAAACAGTCCAGCTGTGACAAGAGGTAGAGTGTACCCCTATAGTGCGGGACTACCCATGGGGCTCATGCAAGGCCTTCTGCCCACACCCCTGGCCAAAGCATGACAACACATTTGCCACCTCTGTAGACCACCCAAGAAGTGCCTGCTCCTGCCCAGGGCACTGAGAGGCTGGCACAGTGTGTCCCATCAGCTTTAAAGCCATGTCCCATGGATATGGCGCTGCATCCCTTTGAGGGGCAGCACAGAGCAGGACCCTGAGGGTTCTCTGCCTTTTGAAAAGGGCTTATCAATCATTTCATGATGGGTATTCCCATCTGTATAAAGCCAGGAGTGATATTTATTCTCTTTTTACTGGTGCCTTTAACTTTTAAATAGAACAGAAGAGAAATTGGTTTTATATGGATTCTTTTGCTCTTCCATATTCCAAAGCACTTTTACAGATCAGTTAAGTTAGAATGTAGTGCTGGTAATGCAGTGACTTGGGGCAAAGAGGGCAGTCTGAACTGCACCATATATCATGGCACACACCTCTGGCTGGATGTGATGTGCATACTGTTTGATTTTTTAAACAGCTATTCCATACTGGCCATTGATTTTGACTGACAAAATCCAAACTATTAAACTTGTGGCTCAGTATGTCTTTAAAACATCTTTAAAAAAGGATGTTTTAGCACTTGTAAATGTTGCCAGATTAGGGTAAGTTTGTGGAATACACAGTTTTATCTCCTAATTGCAATGCCAAAGCATTTGAACATTCAAGGGGACTGTATAAGGCATCAAATCAGCAGCTGAACTCTGCTGAGCTTTGTCTATCTGTAGGGAAAACTGTCCTGATTTGGTGACCTTTTATTGTAAAAAGTTCTATTCCCAGTGGTAGAGAAAAGGCATTTTCCTTGCAGGAGATAACTTTTGAAAATAAATAACAGCCCTCTTTCCTTGTAAATGTCTTTATTTACCTGTACAATACTGGGCCTCCTGTGTGTGTGAGTCATGCAGGTGCTGCTGGTTCCTCTGCACTGGTGGCCCCGTGGGGATGTTGACACCAACAGCAGGGAGCACAGGACAGCTGCCCAGTTATGGGAGCTGCCTCAGCCAGCCAGCTTTGGGAGAAACAAATACCGTTTTATTGGCTTTTTAACCCGATCAGTGCTGCAGAGCAGCAGGTGGTGCTTTCTCATTAAATCTGAGCTAAGGCTGCAGCAGCTGCAGGAAGCTTTGAGATATTATTATTCATACTGAAATACTGGCAAAAGAGTTTATTAATAGCCATGTACTCCCAAACACACTGTACTATACCAGCTTGTAACTCTTGTGATCATTCAATTCTTGTTCTCCCGTTCGTGCCTCTAAAGTGAAATAGTAAATAATTATTTCTGTACAACAGAATCTTCCCATTAATCTTCATTAATGATTATTTCTGTCACTTTCAAGCAGGTTCAGTAAAGAATTATACCTATATAATTGACCAAATCCCTCTCTCATTTCCTCTTAGGCTATATTATTGATGTCAAGTGAGAACAGAATACTCCTGAAGTGTAGGACCTGAGTTTGGCCCAAAGACTACGCCATGCTAAAAGCTTTCCTGTCCTATTATAGGCTGTATCCAATATTTTTAGTAGAAGAAATAATGAACTACACAGACTCTTTAATCTGAAAAATTGCCATGAGAATACATAACAGATACAGTTGAAAGAAAAATTAATTAGGTTTTAAAAAGAAAACAAAAAGAAAACTGAGACCTTTAGGGCTGGTATAAAATTGCAAGCACACTCTATTCCAGTGCAAATCACTAATGGTTAAATTCTTCTTTCAGACCCACATAAATCAGAGCAGCCTCACAGACTAATAGAGTCATGTCAAAATTGCACTGGTGTAGTCAGCTCATTTTGGCCTTACATACTTGACATTTGTTGTTGTAGATCTAATCCAAACTCTGTGGAACCCCATGGGAATCTTTACATTCAGATAATGGGATTTGGATTGGATGGTATAAGTTTAACATGAATCATAATTAGCTCAATTTGGTATTTTTATGGCTCATAATATGCAAGAGAGGCACATGAGCCAGCTGGAGTATTGATCTTGTTGCTTAGGAATGGAAGTGAAACCATGAAGTGTTTCTCTTAGTCCACTTAATTTAAATCAGATGGTACCCAAGTGATTATCAAGTCAAAACAATCTCAAGCCCTGACCTCATATCATGGGTTCTGTCTTCTGGTGCCAGGTCTCCAGTGAAGTGATTTTCCTCTTTTACTTCTCATGAGTCTTGGCCATTCATAACACTCATCTCATAATGTTGCTGTCATTAATTGCATTAGTATTTAATATGCTACAGGGATAGCATTATCTGGTCTACTATGTTTGCTTAGTTCATTATATTCTGTGCATCTAGTGGACAAGAGGACCCAGAGATCACAAAGCCTGTCTCTGATCTCACTTGCACTGGAGATGCATCAACAGAATTTGATGAACTTCAATGAAATTATTCTTGGTATGTAATAGTGCAGCACAAGTAGAAATCTGAGGTCTACTCTACTGTTAGTCTGCTAGAGTGGCATTGCTCGTGCTGAGGGTAAGAGGGAGCTGTAGTTGACATCTATATATGTATATTTATATAATGATCCTTTAAAATGGCTGTTCATGTTCATAAGGAAAAAAAAAAATCAAACACCAACATTCTCTGTTCATTGAGGATTTTCTGGACATATTAGACTGGTATTAACAGCAGCAAAATTTAGCCCAGTGCATGCTTGGAGTCAAAACGATGCACAACCCATGCAAACATGCATCCCTTGTCCAAACCCCTTGGGTAGTAGAAAATGTCTGTCACCTTCTGTAGTGATGAAAGGAAAACAACTTACTGCCAATTTGTATGAAGAGAAGAAGCCTTTCTTCTAATCTTTGTCTAAGAAACAAGCAGATAAATGGAAAGGATGCTTTTGCATCAATATCACATAAAGGGTAATGAAATTGGAAATAGATGAATGATTTACTGTTCTTCCATCAGCACTCGTAAGTACGTGGGAAAATTTGCTCTCAGTATATACAGTAGCTGCTTATATAGCATGACTAAAGAAAGACCCTGTGAATATGAAAGGTCCCAGATGAATGAGGCCCGAAATGGAAAACCTCTATTTCTACAGCAGGCAGGATTGTGTTTCACATGTCTTGCCAGTAATTTGCCATCATTTACATTTGATCTTTGGCTTTCAGAGGCATTGATTTAGTAGGCTGCAAAGGTCCCTTTCCCCACCTGCCATTTGCACCAATAGGAATTTTGTAGTAACCATCCTTTTTTCTAGGTGTCAAGCGGGAAAGCCCATCACCTGGGAAAAGGGGAGAAGTGGTGGTGTAAGTCTTGTGCAAGTTTCCATATCACTTGCTACGCTGAAGAAAACATGAGGTGTGTCTCTTGGATGCAGGACAACCATTTCACCATGGAAAGGAGGAAGGTGTCCTAAATAGCCAGGAGCAGGCGAGTGCTAGCAGAGTAGATCTTGACCAGGAGAGCATAGGGAGGCAACAGCCCCTTTTTTGCCTGTTGCCTGGTGTCATCCCCAGTGGAGCTGCCATGCCTCTGCAAGAACTAATGCCCCCTTCTAAATGAATGACCCAGCCACCGGGGTGTCTTTGTTAGGGTGGGTGGCAACCAGTTTCCTGAGACTTTGGTGCTTATAACTTAGAACAGGAAAGCAAATGAAATCTTGAAGTGCTATGTGGGGCTGGAAACCTGGTTTCTAAACCTGATTTGAAGCAGCATCAACCTGCTTGGGTGTTTGTCTCTATGCAAGCATGTGTGATGGAGGAATAGGCTTGGGTGCAAAAAGCAGATGTGCTCTTTGTGAGGCCCCAGTTAATAAGTAGGTATGCAGTGCAATTTCTTTTCTGAATTAGTATTCCTGGAGCAGGCCCTGGGACTGTATCTGTTTCCTAGATCTCTCCAGTTAATAGAATGGCCAAATACAATTGTCTGGCAATGGAACTGCACTTCAGCAATACAAACAAAAAGACACTAATTTACATTTGTGCCAATACTATTAATGTAAATTGGTTATTAGCTATTTATGCTAAAGGACTATAATAAAAATTGTAAAGGTAGTTTTATTAACTACATTTTGCTCCATGAAATCCATGCTCGAAGGCATGCTTTGCAATCACTTGCAATCAGGCAATATAGCTTTTGCTCCACCTAACTAACATATTTATAAACAAATTACTTCCCCTTTTTCTTTACTTTGCATTTTATAACACATTGCCGCTATGAAGTTAATAGGACAATGCATTTTGCTATGCTTATTCAATTGCAATGTTGTATTGTTCTGTATCATATCATTCTCATGCATATGTAGGAAGGGGTAATTAAAGAAAAAATTGCATTTACAAACAATTATAATGCAGAAATAGCAAGGATAGAAATGTGTTTCAATCATTGCTTTTAAATAGGGATGTGGGGAAGATTGACTATAGCAGAAAAATGGAGCAGCACCTGATCTGCCCTTTTGGTTTTAGTCTCTTCATGCACCTGTGGGAATATTTTCCAAGTTTCATGGGTCAGATTTTCCCTTATGTGGTGCTGTTTTGCCCATGCTGATGAATGAGCATGGGCACATGCTCATGATGAAGGGGAGAGCCTCTGACCTCCTTGATTTCTAGCACAGCCATTCCAGTGTCATGCTGTGTCACTTGAGCTTTTCTGCAGCGCTTGGGTACCAGCTCCCCAAGTTCAGCATGCAGATGGTAGTGACAAGAGAAAGGGAAGAGAGAAATCTGCTGGACTGAGGAGAAAGTATGTTGGAAATGGCATGCTCTTGGTAGAGAAGTCCAGAAGTAGGCTGTATGCACACAAATGGGACACCATGCCTGCCTCCCTCTGTTGTGTTGCATAAGCATCTCTGTGAAGTGACAGAGAAGATTAAAATATTGCATGAGGCTCCTGGCACCAGACATGTCAGTTCATGATGTCACTGAGGCTAGACTTAGACAAGGCAACAGAGCCACAGACAGCAGCACTGACCTGCTCTGGCTCCCTTGGCCAGCAAGGTGTCTCAAAACCAGTTCCCCAAAACCCAGCTCGGGAGGACAATCCAGCTTGTCTCAGGTTGGTCCCATAAACCAGTTGTACGCATCCCAACCAAGCCTGGTACAGTTGATGTGTTTGTGTGAAAATCTTTCCTGTGGCAGGACGATATACCTCTGTGTGATTCCTGCTTCCTGCCCTGGCCATCACTGCATCAGGCATTTAGGGCTGAGGTTCTGCTCTTCTGTTCCTCTCCCAGACTGTCTAAGTCTCACCTCAGTGACATCATGAACTGACATGTCTGGTACCAGGAGCCTCATGCAATATTTTAATCTTCTCTGTCACTTCATACAGTGAAGTGACAGAGAGGATTAAAATCTTCTCTGACATTTGAAAATTTGATGTCAGTTCTTCAGCGTGAGAGAAGCTCCAGGATGTTTGGGAGCTGAGAAGCCATTTTGAGCAAACAAAAGGTTCTGCAGTGTGGTTTGAGGTTATCAGATGAATCTGTCTCAGCTACCTGCCCCTTTCAGAGCTAGTGCTTCAGGCATCCACACCACACCTTCTCATTTGGCTTCACCACCATGCAAATGCAGTTTCAACCAGGTACTTTGGTTCCTCACTTACTGCTTTGACTGGTGCTCCTTTGGCAGGATGAAAGCACTGAAGGTTCATGCTTTTTCTTTTCCAGAAATTAAGGGGTTTTAATTCATGCAAAATCACAATATCCCGAATACCAACTGTAAGTGTGGAGGTTGGCTTCTTATTTCTGCAAAGAATGTATTCTGATGGAAGAAAATATCTTCTGTTTAATGAATTCACATATCCAGTGGAATTTCAATCTTTCACATTGGAATTACAAGTTTGCATTAAATTATATTCTTAAATTATAGTGTCATCTAACCCAGCTATGTCTGATCTCTAATAAGCTGATTTTTTTAAGGGAAGCTAGCTAGCTTGGAAATGAGGGGAGTAGGTAAACCTATTTTTTGTGCAAAGAGATTTATAAAATCAAGGTAACAAATAGATAGCCACTAGCTCTGTGTGTAGAAATATTTTTACTCCACATACATTGGCATTCTCCATGTGAGGATGTGTAGGAGACTCTGAGCATATGTGTTCCATGACACAAAATAGTCTGATGCTCCTTTTATTCTGGTGAGGAAGATCAGTAGACTGTAGTGAGTTGATATCAGAGGTTCTTCAGGCTGCACTCTGTGACCTTTCCATAAGTTGTTCTTAGAGAGTTAGTGTTGATAACAAGGAAGGGAGTGCCATGCTCTCCTCTGACCACTTGCTTGGGAGTCAGCACTGGTGGCTCTGGTTGCAGGATAGAGCATGAAAAACAGGTTAATAATTGACCTATTGTCCTTGTTTTCCATTCTCAGGACTACAGACATAGAATTGATAACATCTGTTTTTTCAAAAACTTCTTATAACTAATAGAATGTTTTTACATCTCATGTTAAAAACAACAGACATGCTAGGTCAAGGAAAGAGTGATTTTCCGTCTCTTTAACGAGCGTTCTTTAAAGAAGGAGAGATCAGATACTGCTAGGGAGGATCTTGCAGCATTCAGAAATTGTTTGTGAATCAACCACAATAGGCTGAGACTGCCATTTTTTGTATGACTTTTCAAGTTCACATAAAGGTTACATGACTACCAAGATGAAAAGCGCTCATCTGTTTTTTGGTTTGGTTTTTTTTTTTTTTTTCTACCACAGCCTTTTCCCATTACTAAAAATGAGGATTGTGATGAATCATGTCTTCAGATGAACATCAAATACAAGTCCATAGTCTTCAGTGAGCATTAAATATGGATGTGAATATAAATAGAGAAGAGGAGGTTATTATGTAGGAAGAAGGTGGATAATAGCTAGGCACAAGTCAGATATTTAACATGTGCTTTCTATTCTCTTGTATCCTGCATTCTTTTGTTTGGGAAGAAGAGGGCAATGGGCTAGCATGAGCCTGTTGTAGACTACAGGCTTTCAGCAGAAAATGAGGATGAATAGTTACTATTATCTATGAAGCAACTATGACTCTGCTCTATCTCTGTAAATATCTGAATGGATTTTTCATCCTGCTTTGTACTTACATGTCTTCATCCAGCAGTATTTTGTGTCATGGCACAGAGGAATCCCAGGGTTTAAATCTTCCTCATTCATCAAGGGGCCAGGTTGCAGAAAGCCTGCAACTGAACCTGGTCTTACCACCCTCATCTCTGCTCGAGACCTCCAGGCTCTGCTCTTCCCTCTAATCCCAGTGCAAGGAGCTACAAGCAGTGCTGTGCTTTTACTCATTTGACACACAGTGTGAGCAGGTCGTGTCTGATGCAGATTTGTTTAATTATGTCTCTTTAGCATGTTGCCACTACACTGCAGATTTTGGCTCGCAGGGGGACTCCCGGCTGTGTCTTATTTGAAGACTGTCTCCAAAGGCCTCAGTGCGGACTTCAAGAATAGTACCACAAACAAATTCAGTGATTTTTTTTTTTTCTCTGTTATATCAAAAAATAATCTGGATATAAATGCTGAGATTACGGCCTTGGCTGCACCCCCAACTATCTGGCTTGTTGCAGACTACAGACTGAAAATAGGATGGTCTGTTGATCCTCTGCATCAGGTTTAGGATGGAATCTGAGCAATATGTTACAGAAGGTAAATGAAGAGTTGCATCATGCAGGCAACCATTTCAACCAGGCTAGGGTCAAACTTATCACCAGCTGGCTTCCTCCTGGTAAGACAGAAGGTAGGGAAGTAAGGAGGCTTGTCACCCCATCATTGGAATCTGATGGATCTTAGTGTATTTAAATGTATATCAAATCACTGTTATTTGTTTCATGTAACATTTCAATTGTCCTCTTCTTTTATGGAGAAAATACCAAACAACCTTGTTCATGAAACCATCCATGCTAGGTCACCTTTTCTCCATACTTTGCCCAAAACTGCACTGAAATAGCTACACATTTGTACCTTCTGGGGATAGAGTCGGGGCACTTTCCCTGGTGACTTTGTGGAGTTCCTAGAATACAAAGTTTTAAACACCTGGTTCATCTAGTTAGGAAAAGTTAGAAACTTAACACTGAGATGTAATGGAACAGCCTTTGATGATTAAAAGTACTCTGTAACTCTAAGTTGACAGGAAACATTTTCTAAAACCATTTAACACTTTGGGAAGTGAATCAAAAGTCGTAATTCAGATGCAGCCCCTTTAATTAAATCTTCCAAAGATAAAAACGATCCTCTAGAATCTCTATGAAAATCATCCTAGAAGAAGAAAGTCATACTGACTTTTCATATACATGTCTTCAGTGGGCGACTTCACTGATCAGAAGAGCCCTTAATGATTTGGCTTAATTGTTACTCATCAACACCACTGCATCATCTGTCCTGAAGTGGTAATTTTCTGTGATAGCTGTATAATACCACAACAGCGGTTATCTTCAAATATCAGGATATTGAATTAATCATGAATGCGTTTTCATTAGCACTGAGAAATACTGCCTCAGTTTAAAAGACTTAAAAAAAATTCTGGTCAAGGATCATTTCAACTTTTCAAGGAAACTGACATGCTAAACTCAGCAAGGCTGCTGTGCCATATGCTGGTCCTGAACCTTCTGGGAATTCCTATTAGCAGCGTTTCTGGTCTTTCCCTGGAAGTTCTTCTGCTTTAAACTTCTCATTTTCTCCTGCTTATGGTACGGCACAGCATTTCCTTCAGACTCTTTACTTGTCTTTAGTTACTTATAAAGTCAAAAAGATTGCTGTGTACTTTCCAAGGAATTTCATCTTGATCAACTTTGATAATAATTAATTATCAAAAGATGAAAATCTCTCACCAAAAAGAAATGCTAGTAGAGTTTTGTCATGTCTCTGCTAAACTGTAGAGGATTACAGAGTCCAGGCAAAAGTTTTGCCAGTTTTCTTCAATACCTGCCAAAAGTTTTGAAGTTACTCGCTCTGGGAATGCAAGCTGGCTGAAGCCTATGTGGACAAAGAAGAGCAGGTAGGAGAGACCCAGTAACTCCATGGAGAAAAAGATTATTTCAGTGCACTGTGAGCAGATGTAAGTAAAGCACAATCCTTGCACATATGCAGCCATTTAAAGTATGTGGAAGTCAAGCATGCACATTCTGGGAAACTTCTCTGAAACAAAATTTTTTTTGGATTTGATTTAGATGTGTGTAACTACCAACACAGTATGGTTCTAGTGTCTGTAGGGTTTCACTGCCTGTGAAATATGTAAAAACTTGAAAGTCTGGAAAGCCCCTCAAGAGTACTCCATGTCCATCTCCTTCCATTGTGACTAAGTGGGTTACTTTTTTTACCATCCCTCTGCCAGGGTTTTGCAGGCAGCCTTGCAGGTGAGTTGTTCCAGGGCTTCACTCTGTTCGCTCCTGGGGAGCTTCTCACAATGCCCAGCTTGTATCAAGCTACACAGCTGCAGTAGGCCCAGACTCAGTCTGGCCTGTTCCACCATGAGCGCTGGGACAGCTGGTTTATTTCCCCTTTGCTGGAACCTTTTATGTATTTGAAGTTCAGTTCCCTGCAGACGCATTCTTGATCAGCACTTTGGAGATAACATTCTCTACAAGTGTGGGTCCTCAAGGCTTTCGGAAAGATGTTGGAAAGCAACAGCTGTATAAACTCTTCCAGCTGCTGCTAATAAACTCCCCACTCTTGGCCCTGAGCTGTCTGATGGCACATGCTGTGAAATGTCAGGAAAGGAAAGCCGCTTTGGCACAGAGCCTGTCTTTTCCTTGCATGGATGAGAAGGACTATGAACCTGTCTGGGCTGCTATAATCATGTGTGGCTCTTTGTACTTCTACCCAACCAGCAGTCTACGCAAGCCTGCAATTGTCCTTTTACTCATTATCTGAACACACGCTTGCTAATCCTGTCCAAAATGCCCCTTTATGGTCTAGGTATCGCTTCCTGTTGGACGGTACAGTTACTGTTGAGGGTCAGCTATTGGTATTTTGAGTTCCAGTTGTCCAGGAATTAAAATACATCCTTGTTTTCATTCTTGCCTTATCTTTTATTTCACCTGGTGGGAGATGTGACAGTGTTTTCTTCCCACAGCCAGAGGAAATCAACACCTTTAGAGAGTGTGCTGAATTCAGTCAGAGCACCTTGTGAGCACTTACAAGCACCAAGATGAAGTCTCAGCATCATCAATACACAAATGACCTTATTAAAATGATTCCTTATTAAAATACCTAATTTTTAAATGCCTCTTTGTTCCATAGCTGAAATTGCTTATACTAACAGTGTGAGCCAATTGCTTCCACACCCTACTGATAAGACCAGGAGATGAACCCAGGAATAACTCCATGGACAGGGGGAACACAGACCTGCTGACAGATGTAATAACAATATATGCGTTATATGTAAGGAAGATCCTGGCATAAAAAGTATGTCTGGATGTATCCCTAATACCTTATTCTTAAAGTCACTAAGAATGAAGAGTGACTTCACACTTCTGCCTTAGCTTTTCAGCTTGACTATCTGTTGTCTTCAAGAAAAGGGATCTTGAGGTCTTACAGGCTCTAATAAATATTCTGAGGTTTGAAAGTGAGATCTAGGTGCCATGAGAGATAACAAATTGCTGTGATTTCAACTGGGTGAGGGCTTTACCTGGAAGGATTTTCTAAGGCTTAACTGCACCTGATTCAGAATAAGAGAGCCTGGTGTTTGGAGTGCTCTCATCATCCCCAATAGCACAGCTGGGGACTCAGTTTGCCATCCCTAACACATTCCTTGCTCTTTCTCATGTGTTCTCACTTGGCTTTATTTATTGATATTTTTCTTTCATCATGTGTCTTTTATTTTTTTTTTTTTCTTAAAACTCTCCCAAATGTCCATAAGAGTGATTTTCTGCAGGAGCAAAGAAGGGGGAAGGTATATAGACCTAGGTCCTTTTATTTTACCTTTTCTGAAGTTAATGTGCTAATTGATGTGTAACTAGTAACATGATTTCTTTCTGCACCCTTAAATTAGGCCTAATAATTTCTAATCAGGTTCCCATGAAAATCTGAAGTATATTTTACAACAAAGTCTCTCAAAAACAAAAGACAAGAATGATCTATTGCATATAAATTTATCTCCTTCCTTTCCTTTCTGTCCCCACTTTTGTCTTACTATGCTGTTAACAAGATTTAAAACCATGCCAGGTCAGGACCTATAGAATTATAATGTCAATGACATTTGAAAAAAGTGGGATTTCATGTACCGCCTCATTCATTTCAGCATGTAATGCTAAACAGAATAACAGCCCACAGAGCCTTCCCTGAAAGATGTTTAGTTTCCAGTTGCTGAGGAAGCTGTAACAGAGACCAGTGTAGAGTGGGAAATCTTTAGGGTACGAGCATGTGATGCTCTCCTGGCTTCAAGAGGGCTGTTCCCAAACAAACATTTTCAGTTTCCCTTACTGAAAATACTTTTAAACATGTGCAACAACAGAAATGTGCATTCCATGCCTGACTCCTGTTCCTGCAATGTTACCAGTGAATGCGAATAATTTCTGATCTTCCTGTGTCAGGAGCACCAAATGAGGGCTCCCTACCCCACACCTTGTTCTGCTTTGGGGAGCAGGACTGTGAGGATGCTTGTTTCCTGTGTCACCACCCTCTGGTACAGCTGCTTCTGCATCTGTGAAGCTGTGTGGGAAATATTAGAAAAAGTTTGTTTATCTCTTGTTTTTACTGGTCTGAGAAGCTCCACGTAGACCTATAGTGCAGCACAGAGAAAAAATATCAAGGAATTTCCATGGGTTTTGGTGTGACTTTTCAGCTTCTTCTTCATATTAGTGAGAAACATCTCTTGGATTGGGTCTTGGGGGAAACAAACCACTTGTGCCTTGCTCTAAGAAATTAAGAATGGGCAAGGAAGAGGAGAAAATGTGATTCTTTCCAGAGTCCCTACCTATGTGTCTGGTGTGAGTCACTAAGAGCTCATGCTGATCCATTACCAGTGGAGGTCATGGAAAGGGAATGAGAACAGAAAAACAGCAATTGAGGCAAAAATAATTTTTTTCTCTTTTTTTTTTTCTTCTTCTCTTTTCTCACCCATGCATTAATACACATTCACTGCTATTGGAACCTCTGTGCCCTGGAACAGACATAGATCAGTTCAACCTCCTCCCTAGCATTTCTCATCCTACAGGACAACACCCAATACTCTGTGGGGGAAGGAAACTTGGGAGCAGGTGGGCTGGCTGGCTGGCCTTTTTAGTAGAGTAAAGCAGTGGGAAGGCAAAGAATCAAGGACAATGTGGAAGGAGAAGGCATGAGTCAGAAACAAGCCCAGGCCTAAAATATGACTACAACTAGTGCAAACCCCTTGACGGAATCTGAGTGTGAACTTAGGCATGGCTCCCAATGACCATGCACCTGCAGGCACTGCTGCTCCTTTTATTTTGGGATATTATTTCAACAGCAGTCATTTTTTCTTTCTTTGTGGACCCAAGGAAATACACAATTTAGCCTGACTGATATCACTGATGGGATATATTCTGAACATTTAAAGAATCACCCTGTGCAACAGGGATCAGAATGTTCTTCATCTTGACTGCTGCTGTGTTCTTGATCTCTTAATATTCCTTCTTTATGAGTGTCAATGAAGAATGGGCCTGGTGCCCAGATAGTTATAATCTGAATCTACATGGCAATCTGGCACACAGTACAATGCACTGAAGTGACATTTTCATCTTTCAAAGCGTACTTCATTTTTGCTAGAGCATAATAGCAAAAACATCTCCAAATTATCTAATTTCTAAAAATTGCCCTAAAAGTTTCACTTTACTTGTGATATTTTTTTTCTGCATTGCAGCTCGTATTGTCATTCTTACAGTTTGAGTTTTAAGAAATAGAATGTTAAGAAACATTTTAATGCTTTGATCTCTTGTTCAACTAATCAGAAATAGAGCTTCTAGTGGGAGCTCTTCTGTCTGACCTCAGCCTCACACGCTACCCAATTCAACTTGAAAAGGTGGTACAGCTCTGTTAATTTGTCAGATAACTGGTATAAGATTTGTGGTCATAATCACACTTGAGGAGCCATGGTACTATATCCTGGAAATTCTCAGGAACTTAAATTTAGCTGTTCTTTTCAGTGAAGCTACTCAGGTATTTGAAGTTAGCAAGAGCTGATGAGTTTTCTAGAACTAGATCCTAATTATCTTCTGAATTTGGTACAGTACAAATATTTCCAGAAATAGTGAGCAAAAACCATCTGTGTATTGTGTTCTAAATGAGAATATACCTTTAAGTTTTCTCTGTCCAGCAAGATCCTGTGATACAAAACAGTCACATCTGTCTTTACTAGCATTCTCCATGACATCCTAATGAAAATTAAGAGATGCATGTTTCCTGTGCCAGCACTACTCTGGCATTTATTAACTGGCTGAGCTAAAAGCTAGCCTTAGATAGAAATAATGAAAACGTGAATCCAATGTGACTTGATGATCTCTATAGTTAATAGTCTCATTAGTGATGTAACTGTTTTAAATGATGGCAGAAGAACTCAATATGCATATTAATGTAACACATTGATAGATTATTAATTATCCAAATGCTGAATTAAATTAGTCCCTTATATAATTCCAGGGAAGTCACATCACGCCAGAAATAAAATTGATGCATATTATTCTTGGTATGATTTTTATGAATAAATTAATGTTGGTTTACTATTTAGATATCTGATGAAAGCCCAGACAGACTTCCCATACAATCAGAAAACCATGAAATGAGTATCAGTTTATTTTTAGAGTTGTAGAGCTGGATGGCCTGAAGAGGTTGTGCAACCCATTTCTTGCTGAACACAGAAACAACTATGCCCAGGTTATTCCTGGTGGATGTTTCTCTAATCTGAGGAAATCTTCAATGATAGAGATTCCACAACCTTTCACAGCAATCTGTTCCCCTGCTTGACATCTGTAATGTACATAAATCAGAGGGCATTCAGAGATGCTGAAAGGCAGCCAGATGCTTGCCTCTTCTAACAATCAAAATGTATTACTTACATAATTGAGATGATTTGGGTATTTGTGACCTTGATTTTTATTTGTTACGTGTTTGCAGGTCTATTTACTAATCAGTTACATTGAGATAAAACTAAACTAGATTGTCTAGAATTAGATTCTGGATAACAATGTTATTATATTAATACACAAATCCATCCAGAGAGTTGTTCTGTATTCTAACTTCTTGTTAGGCAGGTATGTACTGGGTCTTGTGTGAATGTCTCTTACACAACACTGCTGACATTGCTGAAGAACACTCACTCAGAAAAAAAAACCACCTTTATCCAGCTAAAAATGAAGATTCAGAGGTCTGAATTTACCATAATTCCATAGTTGGAATAAGTTAATTTTCTCAGTATCCATTAGGGAACTAGTATTGTTGTGATTTAATGCTGTCAGTGTTTTATACAGAATTGCCTTGACTGTCACAAATATCGAGAGAGTGCCTAACTGATTGTCAGACTCCTCAAGTAGCATTGATTTTACTGCTGCAATATTCAGATGATGAGGCAATTGCATCTTATCAGCTTATTGAAAAAGCCTTGTAAAGCAGTCAATGGTCACGGACTTATCTATCTTCCTCATTTCTCTGTTTCTGTTGTGGATTTTCTTTTTTAGCTATTTTAATTTTTTTTCTCCATTGCAATTGAGTTGTGGAAGGTGGGAACAAGGTCATGACATTGCTCTGTGTCCACAAATATCACAAGGTAACCACTACTGCTTCCTGTTCTTGAGAAATGTCAGTCTGGGGCAAGGGGTTGACAAATGTGAATTGTCTGTGGTGTTCACCATGTCAGGCAGAGGAAGACAGCAGGGGTTTAGCTCTGGAGAGAACTTGCACACTTGCACAGACACTTTTGCACTCTGCACACATGTGAAGTGGTATGCTACCTGCATGAGGTATTTATGCCCATGGGCTTTGCAATGAAGATAGGAGTTCTGGTAGTCACTATTGGTGTGAAAACAGAGGTTTCTCCATGCTGTGAAACTGCACTATCTTCTGGCGCTTGCATTGGCAGAAATGCTATTAAAGGACAAATTGCCCATGCTGATTCACAGTGCGCACAGCATTCCGGTAGCACTCACAACACTCCACTGCACACAACTCCACTGCCCTCACCCCAGTCTGAGCTGTATCTTCACAAGAACCGCCTGTATTTCTGGCAATCGCCTATCCATCACCAACTGCCAGAATCTTTAATCTGATTACAGCAATAAAACTGTTTTCTATCTCTGGTGCCTGACTCAGGTTTCAGAGCAAAGTAAAAAGTATGACATCATCCCTGCTTGCATCTGTGTTGGGGAGCTAATGAAATTACATGAAGGGTTTGAAGACCATTAAAGTCAATGTTGATCCTTATTATTATTAAGAGCACTTTCCAATTTACTGCACCACAGGGCAAGCTTGAAAGCATCATTTTTCCAAGGTGTGTGCATTGCACTGGATTGCAGCAAAGAGCCCTGCTAGTGGTAGATGATGCCAGCAAACGAGAGAATTAATTGTAAAATTAATTGGCTAAAAGTCTGCATACCTCCTTTCCCACACAGATCCACACCTCCCATTATTTGGTGATAATAGGCACAACAGGGATCTTGGCAAAAGAAAGCCCCAAGTTTGCTCTTGTGTCTCAGGAGTCGCTGGTTTGCAGAGGTTTCCTCTTGCAGCCTGCTGTGGCTCTGGGGCTACATGGGGCATGGCTGAGCTTTGTGCAGGTGCACAAATGCCTGTCATTACTCCCAGCCTAAGCCTGTGGGTCCTCTCTTTACCTGCTCCAGCAGGTTGGTGGGGATTTTTTTTAATTCCAAAAATTGATATTGACATTTTGAGGCTCACACCAAAGATACTTAGATGCTTGATGTCCACTTGCATGAAATGCCTCTGATCATAAGTACTTCCACTTCTGCAGCTGCCTGCTCTCTGCTTTATATGAAGGTGAATTTGAGCTGGATATGATAAATACTGATACTACCAAAAACCTGAGATATTTTGTGTCAAAGTGTTTGTTCTCTTAAATAATTTAAAGCATATTGGAAAAAAATATTACCTAAGGCATTCCCCAGAATATTTTGTTATCTGAGTACTTATTGCATTTCATGAGATTGTCTCTTCAGTCCACCAGATGAAGGAGGGTTTTACTCCAGGTGGTGTAGATTTTTATTACCAGTTCATAAACTGGTAAAACTGTTCTCTGTATTTTACAACTTTGAAAAACGGAAGGAAGGACTCTTTGGTTATGTTTTGAGCAGGATGAACCTCTAGGGATCCCTAGATTTTGCTTAGGAGATTATGTCCCTTGTCAGGCTCAAGATACACAAAAAGGTTTTACAGGCAATGACAAATACAGAAACTGCTTAAGTCAGGTGTGAGCTTTCAAAACCAGTCCAGGAAGGTGGCTTAAAAACTTGAGCAAACACACAAAGGTTTCTTTAGCTCAAGAGCTATCAGACAGAAAGAGGAAGGGAAGGATGCAGATATTTTCTCTGCCGGAATTTTTAGGGTGGACAGTGTTCTAGGGCCCAAATTGCCTGCTGTGTTAGGCAGTGCTGGCAGCAGGACTACAGTAATTTTTGCTCCTCCAGTGAGATTACCCTGTAATAAATGGTGGCCCCAGCAGAGAGGAACAACCAGGAGTAGTCTAGATTCACCTCTACCATGTCCTGGACTTGTTGCTTCATTTCCTCAGCACCTGTTGGCTGGCACCACAAGGCAGAGCAAAGCTGCGTTATGTCTTTTCAACAGGGTAATTTTATTCATATGAAGGCAGTTCCCAAGTTCAGCGAGAGGAAAGCTGAGAGAAAAATCTCAAAGATGCTGTCCTGCTAGCCAGGTCATGAAACTAACGTTGTGAGCTTCTCTAAGAGTCTTCCAGTAGCTCTGTAGCTCTGCCAGGCATCTTCTGAACAGGAACCATCCCTGGCACATACACAGTCATAAACTACTAATACACAGTAGCAGGTCTGAGGTAAGCACACAGGACACTGGAACTTGGAGAAAAACACTTTATTTCACACTATCAACTGTTTGCTGGTGGAGCTGAAATGCCCATCTGTGGCATTTTATCATCTTTTTTGCCAGAGATTTACTAAAATTCTCAGTGACCAGGGTTCCGACTTCCATCCATGTATTTCCTTCCTGCCTCCTGATGCATTTATGAGGAAAGGGGAGACACATCCACAGGAATCCTCATGAAGACTTATTTCTGCTTTTCAGTTTTGTACTGCCTTGTCCCATCAGGCTCACAAAACCTTTGTAATGGCCCGTGCTGTCTAAGGAGTGGCTGGGGAAATGGTGTTCTCCCTAGAGTGAATAATGGTGCCTAGTTTTCCAGAGAGGCCATTTACAATGGTGGAAATAGTATAATCAGAATAAGTGTGTCATTTGAAACTCTTCTAAGCATTCCCCTATCATTTTATTTTATTTTATTTTATTTTATTTTGTTTTATTTGAAAGATGTATAGCACCAGCGTTAGCACAACAGAGCAGCATCAATTAATATTGGCTAGATAAGGAACTGCATAAAGAGACTGCACAGGGAGAGATGTCCCTAAATAAAAAGAATGGAACTACAAAGAGGTCTGCCTCTCATGGAAACAAAAAATATAGTCTCCTTTCTGCAGACATCACAACCTCACAGTTGCTAAATACAAAAAGAGGAAGGGATAGAGGCAAAAATTTAAAATAATATATGCTGCCTCTCAAGAGCATTTTTGCTATCTGTAACATCCTTCCTATGTGTGAATTTGTGTGGAGAGGACACTTGCTTTATGATAGGTTTTTTAACAGGTACTTGCCATACTGGAGCTTGGAGTCTCTGTCTGGGGGACAGGTGGGTATAACTCCTAAAACAGTCAGAGTCAGCATGGTCAAAAGCAGTGAGGTATAATTTCCTAGCTAGAAGTCATAGATTTTTTTTTTTTTTTAAATGCTGAAATTCCACTATGGAGATATTAAATATTATGATGGCATTAATATTAGAACCAATGTTCTGAAAATCAGAAATTTCAGTGAAATTATGTGAAAATTGAAAACACAAGGTATTTTCCAGCCCTTTGCACCACCATTGAAGACTTCCATATATTTTGTTGTCTCATTTTCATGCATATTATATTGCCCATCAGTGTGCTGCCAAGTGTTGCAAACCAGTGAGAGTTAGTGGTGTTCTGTTTGGAGGCACAGATCAGACTACAAGTGTTTGTAGTGCTTGAACCTTGTCTCTTTGAAATTGGGAAGTTTCCTTTGAAAACTGCAAACGCTAATATTCCCATTTTAGGCAAATACCTGCTGAAGTACTGGTGCATTTGCCCATGTGCTAGGACTTCAGTGCTGCCTGCAATTCTGAAGGCAAGCCAGTCACTCAACTAAAAAATTATTAATATCTACTCAGAAAAAGCCCCCATTCCTTCCCTTATGAGAAAAAAAAATCCTTAATCTGCAAGGTCCTTAGGTTAGTGAAAGCACATATCACTGCAATGAAATCATGAATATGTCCACAGAATCATTGCATGTAACAGTTGTCTGGACATTTGGGCAAATTCCTGACAATCCTGACTTGACTCCCTAGAGGCAAACACTACAAGAGAGTAATTACAAAAACAGTAGGTGCTATCTTAAAAGCCGACTGAGCATAGCCTGGCAGCTAAGGCTCTTTAGCCTTTGAGTGTAGGGGAACCCTTGGGTGCCACGATAGTGTTCAGGAAAACTCATGGCTATATTTTCCTGTGAAAAAGGTCTTTCTGGGTGATGCAGGAAGGTAAGGAGGTGAGCAACCTATTCTGCTGATTTCTCTTCTCACCTTCCCTAAACAGGGAAGAATGGAAGAACTTGACCATTGTTTGGCAGCCTCCTCAAGTGAGCAGCTGCTACATCTTGCCTTGCCCTTTCCAAGACGCTGCATTTGTCAAAGGCAAAAATCCTCATCAAAGATCCAGCTGAAGTTGGGTGAAGTAGCTGAAAGGTCTTAGCTTAGGATTGTCTTTCTCTGTCGGTTGTACTTGTGTTCAATGAAGATCAATGGATCAGACGTCCCAACACAGCCTTAGGGAGAGCAGCTACTTTGACAGCAGCCTTCACTGTGCATATAATGGAAAATAAAACTGTTGATTAAAACTTAAGAGTTTACTCCAGAGTCATGCTTCTTGGACAGGGACACATGGATTACACAACCTCATGCAGAGTTAGCCTGCAGTGTTGTCTACCCCAGCTGCTGCTCTCTATAGCTGCCATCTCTTTTTGGCTGTGGTATTCAGCAGAAATATTTAGGAAATTGCTTTAAAACTGCATCTATAGCAGGAAACAGGCATCCAGAAGTCAGTCTGGAGTCACCAAGGGAGCTCATGTATATTACCTATAGCAGACCCAGTTAATAATCTGTATTTTAGAGTCTAGATATTCTGCTCCCAGAAGACCTTGAGATATTAAGGTGGGTTTTATATGAGCCACTGTGAAGGTATCTTCTTGTTTAAGGCTTGAACAGAAAGGTACAGCCTGTAATTCAATCACTTTTGATAGTCAGCAATTGGATGTTAGCCAAGACAAGAAACAAGCTGCTATTTTATCTTTTTCCCTCATTCTTTCCTCACATGTGAGTTCAACTACCCGTTCACCTACCAATCATTAATCATAAATTCAATACTGGACCCCCTGCTAGGTGGCAAGATTTCACTGATGCAGGTTTGTTTTAAAGAGCTTGTTCAATAAATCTCTATCAGGATCAGTGTTTTTGTAATAGCCAGCTGGCCCTTTTTCAAAATGCAAGAAATTTTCCTTCCCACATCATTGCATCTTAGTTGAGTGGGAAAAGAAAACACACACACACACACACACACACACACACACACACACACACACACACAAAAAAAAAAAAAAAAGCCTAATTAGTACAAGGTAGAAGGATATTTTATAGAAATGCGTGGATATGTTGGAAAACACAATTCCTTCCCCTGGACTGATGCAGTTTGCATTTCAGGATTTTGGAGTCAGGTTCCTTCTTCACGTTCATCAGCCTGTGGGCTGTAGAACCATGCTTCAATCACAGTCCAACAAAGTGCAATTTTTGTCATGAGTTAAATAAAAATTTAACAACCTAAACTGTGATATATTTCACTGGCTTACCACATTTTAACCTTTGCTCTGGAACAATTTACTGTCTATGTATTGGGTGTTCTATCTATACAAAACCATATTGCTGGCTGTTAATATATAAAAAATAGGAGAGTGAGAAAACATTCTAATTTCTCACCAGTGTAAGAAAAGATAAGAAAAAAGAAAATAATACATTGGATAATAGCTTTCTGAATAGAATTGGATGAGTTTGCAAGAAAGGAGTCCTAGGCACTGATCCTAGCCTCTCTTAAAGGCTGGACTCAGTGTAACATATTATTCCCAATTTTGGGAATAATACACTTTTTAAGAAGCAGTTAATATAGGCGCAATTCTGCATTAGTGTTCATAGCACGGATCTGGTACAATGCCATTAGTGTTGGTGATGTGTGAGTGCTGCTGATTCGCAGTCACGGGGCAGGCACCATCTACAGCCTGGCTCCACATTTCATGGTCACGGTACAGTGATAGCCGAGGAACTTCTGAAAAGCAACATATGGCCAGTACAGAAAGCTGTACTTAAACTGGGAAGTGGACAGAGGCTTGTTCAGAAGCTGGTTCAGTAAGTCTCCTGGGAAACAATCCTTAATAACAAAGGGTTCCATGAAAGCTAGACATACTTTAGGGAGGAAATCTTAAAGGTGCAAGAACATCCCTATGTACTGGAAGACAAACCAGTAGAAAGGAAGACTGACCTGACTGAACAGAGAGCTTCTGAGTGAATTTAGAGAAATAAGGATAACTTTTGACCTTTGGAAGTAGGGGTAGGCAACTCTGGAAGAGTACAAGGATGTCGTTGGGTCTTGTAGATAGAAATTTAGAAAGGTGAGAGCTCGGCTATAACTTAATCTGGTCACTGCTTTGCAACATAATAAAAAGTGTTTTTACAAGTACTTTATCAGCTAAAGGAAGTCCAAGGAAGATCTCCATCCTTTATTGGATATGGGGGGAGCATTGTCACCAAGGATGGGGAAAAGGCTGAGATACTTGATTCCTTCTTTGCCTCAGTCTTTTACAGAAAAAAAACCTGATATCCTCAAGGCAACCAGCCCCTGGTCTGGTAGACAGGGACAGGGAGCAGAAAAGGCCAGTTGAAATCCAGTAGGAACCAGTTAGTGACCTTCTATTTCACTTAGATCCTCACAAGTCTCTGGGACCAGATGGGATCCAAGGGTACTGAGGAAACTGGAAGAAGAGGTCACTAAGCTGCTCTCCATCATTTATTCTCAATCCTGGCTAATCAGGGACATCCCAGGTGACTGGAGATTGGCCAATGTAATGCTCATCTACAAGAAGGATCAGAGGAGGATCTGGTGAACTACAGGTTGTGAAGCTGACCCTGGTGCTGGGGAAGGTTATGAAAACCAACGTCTTGAGTGTCATCATACACATGGCATGTACAGGAGAACCAGGGAATCATGCCCAGATAGCACAGGTGTGTGAAAGGCAGGCCCTGCCTGACAACCTCATCTCTATTAATGACCTGGTATCCTGCATGGTGGATTGTCGCAGTGTTTCTGCGCTCGGCGCAGCACGCAGGCTAGCTCAGCGTACTTCACTGCGGCTAACGCGTAGCAGGTCGGGGTGGCAGGGCGCGCGAGCCACCTCCTTCCAGTGGGCTCTTGGTTCCCCACGCGGCGACAGAGCCTTGGTGTGGTCACGACAACGGCAGCAGTAAAAGAGTCGACTCTCTGAGGTAGCTCAACAGGGTGGTTTATTGAGGGAGACAGACAGGAAGCTCAACCTCGGGCGGCAGCTGCACTCAGAGAGCCCCGAGCTGAGTTGTGCACAAGGTTTTATACAGGGGAAGGTTCAGGGGAGGTGACAACAATCTGACCAATGGGGAAACAGGGGGGTGTAACAAGGGGTGTTAACCATAGAACGGGGATCCAATCCCAAGCTGGAGGGAGGGGACTCCTCGGACACCCACCAACCACTCGACGCCCTCCCTGGATCTTTCCAGAACCCAGGGAAGGGCCCCAAAGTGATGGACAGGGCGCCCAAGGGGAGAGAGAGGGGATTGACAACTGGGGTAGAGGGGGTAGGGATGATTGACATTTAACGGCTAGAACTTTCTATCTTATAAACAAGTCCAAACCACCATCAACATAGGGGGTACAGGGAACAAACCATTTTACAATGAACATTAAAATAAACATAAACTCATTAATTAGTTCAACGAAACTGAAAACACACCGCTACAGTGGATGAAGGAAAGGCTGTAGATATTGTCTACCTGGATGTTGTTAAAGCTTTAAATGCTGTCTCCCATGGCATTCATCTGGAAAGTTGTCAGCTGATGGCTTAGATAAGTGCACTGTTCACTGGTTAAAAACCGCCTGGGTGCTAAGGTCCACGGAGCTGCTGTGAGTGGAGTTATATCCAGCTGGTGGTCAGTCAGCAGTGCTGTTCCCCAGGGCTCAGCATTAAGGACAAATTATTTTTAATATCTTTATCAGTGATATGGATGAAGGAATTGAGCAAACTTTCAGTCAGGAGAGTTCTGCAGAGGGATCTGGATGTTGATGGGCTGAGACACTGGTATAAGGTGTGATCGCGGCACGCAGAGCAATCACATGGAGACAAGAGATTTGCAGGGCAGAGTTGCTCCTCAGAGAGAGCCCAAGGCTGAGCCAAGGTTGAGAGCTCCCTGCCTGTTTATTTCTTACTTTTTATATATATGTGTGTCTGGTTGTGGATTGGCTTCTGGGGTTATCACCTCTCAGCCCAGTGGCCAGACCAGCTGTCAGTTACAATTGTTTTCAGGTTAGAAATATGTAAACAAAGGATAGGGAATGAAAAATAAAAAGTTTGTTTATGTTAACATGTGTGAGGAAAGGGAAGACTACTCCTAATACTGTGCAGAAGCTAAAGAGACTGACTCCATCTTATGAACAATCAGAAATCTTTTAAAAAACTCAGAAAAACCAGGGTGACAATAAGGTTCAACAAGGCCCAGGGCTGGGTCCTGCCCTTGGGTCACAACAGCCCCAGGCAGCTCCACAGGCTGGGGCAGAGTGGCTGGAAAGGACCTGGGGGTGCTGGTGACAGTGACTGGACACGAGCCAGGGTGTGCCCAGGGGCCAAGAAGGGCAATGGCATCCTGGCCTGGATCAGCAATGGTGTGGCCAGCAGGATACTTGATTCCAGTGACAAGGCCCTGTGTACTCGGCACTGGTGAGGCTGCACCTTGAATCCTGTGTCCAGCTGTTAAGGAAACGTCCCTGCCCAGCCATCCAGGAGCCACTGTGTCAGTCACTCTCACACCACCTGAGCCGGACTGAAATGCAATCTCAGCTACACGCTCCACACCCGCACAGCCAGATCAGGTTTCCTTATCGGCTGGAAAAACCCCAGGTTTCTCTTGGCAGGGCCTCAGATGTCCAAATCTTTAAAACAATTTAATCATGGCATAGTTACAGAATAACAGCCTGAACTGGTTGTCTCTGAGGCAGGATCCAGAACAAAGGAACCTGTGTGCTTTTATATTCTCATAGAGTAAACAGAGGAAAGTCCAGGTGTCCTCAGCTCCTGCCAGGTCTCATGTCCCCTCACCTGGCAGGGCCACAGGTCCCCAGGCCCCTTGTTCTGCAGAGTTGGCAGTTCAGGGCCTCCTGCCTGGGGCACTTGCCAGAGCTCAACCCAGAGCTCAACCTGCAGCTCCCACTGCAGCTGCACCCTGAGCTACCTGCTCTGGACTTTTTCCTCAACGGTGTTTATGTGCCTTACAAGGAGCAGGACATTGAAGTGCTGGAGTGTGTCCAGAGAAGGACAATGGAGCTGATGAAAGACCTGGAACATGAGAATTGGGGTAGTTTATCCTGGAAATAGGAGACTCAGAGGACACCTCTACAACTGCCTAAAAGCAGTTCTTCACTGAAAGGGTGTTTAAACATTGGAACAGGCTGCCCAGGGAGGTGGAAATGTTCAAGAAGGGACTGGACATGGCACTGAGTGGATATGGGGGTGATCCTTCAAAGGTTGGATTCAATGATCTTGGAGGTCTTTTTCAGCTTCAATGATTGTATGATTCTTTGATTCCATACTGTTTCATTGCCATAATCATTCTGTGGTAGAGAAACTCTTATCAAAATTTCACAGAGATGCTGAAGAACAGACTTCCAAGACTACAATTTTCAAACACTGGAAAAAATATTTTTTGTCTTAAATCTGCATTGGGTTGTTTCAGTTTTGAACTTTTCATTTCAAGGTAGCAGAGGAACTCAGCTGAAATTACCCAGAGTTGCATCTTTAGTTTAATCAACTCAAATCTTCAATTTTGAGTTAACTTAACTTTAAAATTTTGTTTGATCAGATCTTTAATATTGTCTTTTTAACGAGAAGGATGTTTGTTCTTCTTATTTCTTCATCAATTGAAAAGTAAGAAAAGCCCCTGCAGGAAAACTTGTAAGCATATGCCTAGCTTTGGGCAAATCTGGAACTTTTTGCAGCCTAAACCAGAATTACTTCATTGCAGTACAGCCAAGGCAGGCACCACTGCAGCAGAAATGTGAAAATGGCTAATTTATATCCTGTGTGGTGCCTTTTGCACCATTGCCCCTTTGTAACACTTGTCTAGTGGCTGTTGGCAAGGCCTGGTTCAATCCCCGAGTGACAGAACAGCGTACGACATGATGAAGGAAGTCTGGGTGGAAAAGTGTCCTTCTCCCCTGCTTTCTTTCTTTCTCTAAAAAAACACCAAACCCAACAAAATAACAAAAGAACCCAAACCAAACCAAAACAAAAAACAAACAACCAAACAAAAAACCCAACAACTACAACAACCAAACCAAACCAAACCAAAACCCACCAAAAAACCAAAACCCAAAACCAACCAAACAAAAAAAAAACCCAACACCACCACAACAAAAAAACACCCCCAAACCACCCCCCACCCAAAAATCCCCAAACAAACAAAACACCAACAAAAACAACAACAAAACCCAAAAATCAAAGAGACAAAGTTGGTTGGTTTGATTTTTTTTTTTTTTTTTTTCACCTAAGTACCTTCTGCTGTATGCTTTTCAAGCATTTTGAAATCTCTGGTGCTTTTCATCTTTGAATTCAGAGAACTTTTGTCTGAGGTAGTAAAATACTGGCTAGCTAAGCCTTTTATCTAGTGGAAGAGGATTAGTTTTCTTTTGATTATGAGAATGACCTTATACAGAGCATTTGACAGAGGCACATTTTTCCTGCCATCAGCCATGTTTTCCACCATTAATCTGCTTAACCACAAGATGAGATTTTATTTAATTGTTTTCTCATAAGATGAATTAAAATGATTTTAGAACTTGGTTTTCCTTGAATTAAAACCTTCCATGGAAATTTAGAATATTGGACAGAAACATCTTTTTGGCTTAGCCTGAGCCAGCAGGCTTTACTGAAAAGGAAGAGAAAATGGCAGCTTCTTACTGTAGCAAAATGTGCCCTCTGAGCTGGTTTCTGACCTCTCCCATTCCAGATTAATCACCCCAGGTCTTCAGCAGAGTCTCTTTGAATTTTTTTCATGTGTGAAGGAGTTTCTTCCCCCAGTCTTAAAAAAAAGTGAATTATCTTTCTAACTCTGTCCTAAATTGAGTTGAGAGAGTTGGCAGCTTCTTATCTGTCTGTGGTTTCCCGAACTTGGGGCACCCCAGTGCAGATGCCCCTGTCTGTGTGGCTCGCTTGCAGCTCATGCATGACCAGAGGAGGCGAGTGGGACTCCCAGGAACGTGATTCATTCTGTCTTGAAGCACAAGCACAGATTAGCTCAGATGAGTAGCAGCCTGAGTCTCTGCTTGAACCACACTGGTAACTTCAATTGTTCGGTCCAAATGTTGATGTCACACCACAAATATCCTTGGAGCGTCTTCACAGTCCAGATGTCCCTGGGGACATACACCTCACTGGCCCAGGGCAGCATTTCAGCCACTAAGAGTGAGGAGGGGGTTCCAGTCATCCTCTCTGGTGAGTGCAGGGATTCGGGACACATGGACTGGCAAGTGTGCCTGTTAGGAGCTGGAAAAGGATGAGTGTCGTGGCTCATCCTACGTTCAGGTGCTGCTGTCCTGACAGTACAGCCAGTGGCTGAGCTGCAGCAGTGAGAACTCCTCTGTCTCCTACAGCCAATGCTGCCAGCCTTCCTCAGGGTGGCTGCAGGAGCCTGACTCCAAGTCTGTGACTGTCAGGACAGCCAGAGAAGAGATGCCTGAGCTGCTGCACCTCAGAAGGACTGTGTTACTGGACTGGATATCACAGTATAGGGAACCTGTAAATACCTAATTTGAAGAAGGAGCCTGAAACTCCTGCAGCCCTGTCTATTTAAACTGCTTCCCTATTGCCCCTAATTGTTGCCGAGATGTGGTATAACCACAGCATCTCCAGTTTCACACTGTGCAGAGCATTCTCATACCTTGTTCATAAAAGATGACTTTAAAATGTAAGTATATTCTATATCTGCCGTTAATAGCATATTCTTTCAGCTAATGGAGGATTTTGCAGTGCCTATTTAATGTCCCAAATGTTAATTTTCTAGGCAAATTTAGCTATGGTACAAAGGTTTAATGTTGAGAAGGATTTTTTCATTTAATTTCTCCCTGTTCCCCTTTGCAGCAGGAGTATTCTGTACTGCACGTTATTCTCTGGAATATTCTCACTCCTGGCTGTTGATAGCAGTAGACAAAGCAATTACCATTTCCTCAAGGGTTCATTGTGATGGAGAATTGTTTGCAGTGCATTGCTTGAAAAATATTTAGCCAGTTGTTAAGTTTAAGTTTATTTTAAGAATTAGCAAGCATTTACCTACTCTGCCTTGACTGTCTGAGCACAGTGTCGCCTAATACTTGCTAGAAGTGATATGCCTGGTCACTGCAAACTGGCTTCACTGCACCCATCCTCTAAGCCTGTTATCCAAAATTTACAGGCATCAAAAAGAGCTTTTCCATGCACCTTGACTATGACTTGGATATATTTCACTCACTCTCTGGGCTAGTGTTAATTACTATATATCTTTATTTGCACTGAATCCATTTTGGGGCATTCTACCTGATTCTCACATCTAGATCTTGATCTACATGGAATCATGACTGACCTTCAGGTCAGAACACTCATAGACATCCAGCATAGATTACTGGAAAGTGCTTTTTGCATGGTGCAGTTTATGCTCAGGTAGAGCATGACCCTGAGTAGAATATCCAGTTTTGAAGACCTCAAGAGATAAAGAATCTACAGCAGTCTATGATAAATTATTTCATAGACAATCAACCTTGCTGTCAGAATATTCTGTCTTATCTTGCTTATTAACTAATGCCAGTATTAGACTAATGGATAACATATGAGACTAATATGTTTGATAAGTTCACGTTCCACTGGACAATCAGTTAGTCTGAATAGGTTGTTCTTCAATTACTTTTTTCTTTGTTATTAACGCAAATTATATGTTGTGGAGCACAGCAAACCACCAGACCTTCTTTTGGAGGTTTCTATTAATTACATGCATGCAGGCATATCTCTCCCTTTAATTCTATCTCAGCCTGAAACAAAGCCTTATGTATGTGGTCATAACAGGAGTTTTGGGTGGGAAGGAATGAGAAATCTTGTGGAAGGGGCATCAATGAGAAAGGAATATGGGACTTTGGGTAGTAGACACTTTCTAGATTTCCTCCTCTGGACTAAAGGTGCAGAGGATGGGGATGATGGGAAAACATGGAAAACAACAAAATGTTGGTGGCTTATACCAGTTCAGAACCTGACCTTGTGGTGAAGCTTTATTCTGCCTACTTGTGGGCAGCTGAAGAGTGGCATGATTTTGTTTCAACCCACATAGATAGGTGATGACTTAAATAGAAGATATGTTTATACAGATGAGTCTTGTAGTGCTCCTTCTCTAGCCTGGAGTACTTACATGAACAACATACAATTAGAAATTTCTTTTACAACATGATGGAAACCTTTGCAGTGTGATTTATTCTGGAGGGAAATGGCAGACTATATTGATTTGGGGGAGGCGGGGTAACAACAGAGATAAAGTAATGAGGCAGTTCTCCTTGATCTTTATCTAGCAACAGAGATATTAGGTGGCCAAGTTCTAGGTAAATGTCAAATACTCAAAGATAATTTTGGCAGAAATATGTAAAAATCCCTAAAGGCTACCGTGATCAGAACAGTAATCCCAGCATACTAGGAGTTTGTTCTACACTTTAGGTACGAAATGTAAGGATTCTTTCTTTCATGATTGGCACTGAGAAAGCTGAATATTGACAGTCACTGAAATTCAGGCATTCAATTAAACACCAGTATACCAAATGAGTTATTAAAGGTTTTTTAGGCACTTGTAACCAGCTCTGGGCATAAAGGGTGATTCTGAGCACACTAAAGAACAATTCTGAAAATGCAAAAAAAATTCAGGAAATTTGCTCTAATTGCTGTCACTGCCACGATCTCATTCCAACCAGAGACATAGTGGGATAGCTTGCATTATTGGAATGCTGCCAGGGGCAGCTACAGCTTTTTCTTTTTTTAGGAAAGGTAGGCCAGCAAGGCAAGTTGGTGGATCTGTTCTTTATGTGAGAAAGCAATCAGAATTATCCAGCTCTGCCAAGCGGTGGATGAAGAATGGGTTAAGACTTTACAGGTAAAAATTAAGGGGCAAGCTAACATAGGTGACACTGCTGTGTTTGGTACAGGCCATCTGATCATGAGGAAGAAGTAGGTGAGGCCTTCTACAGATAGCTGGAAACAGCCTCACAGTCAGAAGCCCTCGTTATTGAGAGAGAATCCAATCACTCTGCTCCAAGACGACGTAGTGAGGCACACACAGTCCAGGAGGTTCCTGCAGAGCACTGATGGTGGAGGAGACAATGAGGAGAGGTGGGCTGCTGGACCTTGTACTGGGGAAACAATGGACTAACTGGGGATCTGAAGGTGGGGAGCAGCCTTGACTGCAGTGACCATGAGATGTGGAGCTGTTTGGGTCTCCACATCTGACTGAGCTTTGTTTCATGCTAGTAGTCTCATCACCAAGTAGACCTCCCTCCACAGTGTCTCTCTTGATTAGCGTTGTGGTTTAGGTATTGTGCTGCCCAACTCACTGCTCCACAGAGACTCTCCCACACCAGATGCTGATCTCTCATTCTCCCTTTCCATTTCCCACTGCAGTGGGATCAAGTCGAGAATTGCAGGCACAGAAAGCGAAGACCAGGGCTTGAGACGAAAACAAATTACTAGAAACAGCAATGAGATAAGGAAACAAACAAACAAACAAAAATAAGTAACAGCAACTATATTAATTATAGAAGTATGAGGAAAGAGAGGGTGATTCACATGCAAAAATGCTCACCACTCACCCACAGAAAAATAAACAATGACAGACAGCTTTCCCTCTTCCACTATGTTTTTTTTTCGACTGGAAGCCATGGCCTTCTAATTAGAAGCCATGGAGAGTCCCTTTTCCCTGCCCCTGGCAATGACGGGGGGAGGTATCAAATAATGTTAAGGTTGTGGTTGAATCTAGGATGATGATCTTCCTACCTCCTAATCTTTTGCTTTTCCCACCACAGTTCTGATGTCCTCACCATTTAGCCTATTCTCTGGGAGATGAGAAGGCAGATGCAGTATAGGCTCAGAAATGTCTCTAACCTCATTACCATGAGGTATGATCCACATCAGCCATAAAAAGGTGAAGAAGAAGAAAACCCAGGTGATGGAATCCTTGCAACAGATGATTTTTTTTTTTTTTTTTTTTTTTTTTAGAAAGAAAATAAACAGAAAATTAAGGATGAAACATCTTCCTGAAGGATGTGCTGGAACACTTTACACAGAGCATGTTATCTGCACATAGAATAGGATGTGTAAGCTGACATAAACTGTGTGTTCTTGGGACTTTACACTCTCTTGCAGGTTTTCATATCATCTGGAAGAGAAACAGAAGAAGGGGGGAGGACATGTTAGACCGAGACATTTGGCACAAGAGAGAGAAAGCTCAGACACTTGCTGGAGTGAGATAGCAGTGCAGTCTTTCTCATCATGGAGACCATCATGGAGAGTTTCAAACCAAAAATTGTGGAATGGGGTCATGCATTTGCCAGGTAGACTGATGTCTTCACTCCTTGGAAAAAAAAAAAAAAGTTAATCATGTTCTGTCTTTACTGTGAGCTGTTCTTGGCAACTTAAGCCATATCCTGGAGAGCATGGAGGGGAGAAAGTGCAGAGTGGAGCCAGTTAACAAGTGCATTACAGAGTTTGGTTGGTACATCTTAGGGAAGCTGGTCAGTTGGAAATATTTGATTGCTGATAAAGAGCATAAAAAATCATTATGCTTATTTTTGAAAACCCCATCTCCACTTCTCAGTATTTCTTTTATTAGATCTTTTTATTCAGATTATAGTGGCAATAATCCTTCTCAGACACTGATATAATGTTTGCAGCTTGATTTGTCACCTATTTATGTGGCAGGTGGGGCTAACTAAGCAGTTAGGAAAGAGAACTGCTTTCCTGATTGGGATCAGAAGATAAAACACAATAAACTGTTTTTTGTTTTACAGGTCTTTGTTTTTATTGTTGTTTACAGAAGTAGTTGTTCCCCAAAGTAACTTGGGCCTATTTGTAATTTCCTTTTTTTTTTTTTTTTTTTTTGACTGGTACACAGTATTTAGCTATTCAATTCTCTGACGTTCCAGCAAATAGACAGGCATTTTTAAAATAAATATTCTCTTGGACTGTGCATATTTTTCCTTCTGTTCCTTTCTGGAACAGAAACATCTGTGAAATGGAAAGAGATTTCAGGAGCAGCCCAAATTTATTTGGCAATGACAAATATTTTTGCCATTCTTTTTTTCCCCATGTACCACAGTATTGTTTCCTTCATTTCATTGTCTCAGAGCTGATGTTAAATGTGATTATTTTTAGGGTATGCTTTAATTTTTCAGTATTTCTTAAACATTGTAGAAGTCAGAATCCATTTACTGCCAGATGACTGGTGTTCACCCATGTTACTTAGCTGGATGATTACTAGATGCTATACCTATTTCATTTGTAGTATCCTATAAAAACCTTTTTCCTCTCTCTTTGTCTCATTTCTCATTTCCATGTCTTGTTTCTTACACAGCCTCAGCCTCTGTTGGTCACTCTGATGACTTTTGAACTAGTTTGTTGACTTAAATTAACTTAGCAGGAGGTCAAGAGGGAGGTTCCAGCACATTTTATGAAAGGAGATCTGTTAACAGATGGCTGCACTGACGGTATTGGCGACATTCCTGTGTCCTCCTGCATGCCCTGTGCATCTTCAGGCACAAGGAACTCGTGTCCTCAGACCTGAATTCTGTGGTGATTCCGAGCTGGCTGAAACGCAGCAGCGATGCCCACATGCTCTGTGCTGGCAGTGCCGTTGTCATCTCTTGCCTTGGGCTGCAGCTTCCACAGAGAAGAAGCAGCTTGCAGGGGGGAAGAAACCCTTGGGGAGAAAATGCGGAACTGCACCAGCTGGCATTGCGCTAGGTCTGAGTGGACGGGTGATGTCACTGTCTGCCGTGTCCATGCCAGCTTCCAAGCTACTGACAGATGTAGCGCAGCCTCCCTCATGGAGCAGTCTGTTGACCTTAGAGAAACTGCACAGATCGTATGACATTACACGGAGGTTTTTAAAAACGAGAATTGCAAGAGCGTCTACCTAGAAAGCTAATCACCCCACGTATCAGAGAAGTGTTAGGGCCAATTTGGAGCAGAACATGACACTCTGAATACCATTGGTATAGCATCACAGACACACTAATACGCCTTAATCCTGAGGATTGGATGGCTGGAATTCACATGTGCGATGTGACTCTGTGCTCCTCTATTCTTGGGACGTGGTCTTGAGTGGGCTCTGAAGCCTCTACGTCTCCCAAACACCTCCAGAGAAACAGCAGAGGGGCTGTGCTGCTCTGTGCCCCACAGCGTGCTGCCTGCCAGCAGGATGGTTCTGGGGAGCACGGCCTGCCCCGTGCCCTGCGCTCTTGAAGGGTGGCTGTGTCACACTGCCAACTTCTTGGGCTTGGGGCTGGCCAGCCTAACTCGGGTGTCTGGCTTTGCCACCTAATTTTACTTAGACTTTATACCCCACACAAAGCAGTCTTGCCAAGTGTCTGTGCTCCTTTCCTTCTGTGCGGATAGAGGCAGGAGTCTGTAGCTGATCAGACAGGACACTCCTGGAGGCTTTCAGAAGCCCTGATTAATTTGCTCCACAGAGCACGGGTCTTTACTCCTTGATTCTGCTTTGTTAGGCACCCTATAGCTGAGGTGCTGGTAGGTTTAGGTGGTTTGGGTGCTACTCTCTTAGCTCAAACATTGTTTTGCAGACTAGCAGTTGATGGGCAGGACTGTGCGCACATGGCTGCAGGACGCTCCGAGGGATGCCTCAGCACAGGGGCACTGCTGGACGCACCGCCGTGGGTTCAGCTGAAATGTGCTCTCTCATCACAGGCAATTTTCAGCTCTCCTGAAGATATGCCTTTGCTGGGATGTAAGGAAGCCTTCAACGTCTTGACTCACCACAAGGTCTATTTAATAAAAAGAGGGCTGTGCGTGCTTGCGCGGCTCCAGGTCTGACTAGCAGGATGCTAGCGGCTCAGGTTTTATTTAATTCTAAAGAGTAGGGATGTGTTGAAATTTCTAGCCAACTGATGTTCTTATTTTAGCATTTATTGCACCAATATGAACAAGAGGCGCTGAAAAAGCAGACATGACTAGCAGTGAGATTTGTGTATTTCTGCTATTTTTGCCAAGATTTTATGGTGTGTTTTTCAGTCTTGATTATACACCTCAATGTAGAGAACAGGCTAAAGCAGACTTTTTTATCAATTGTGTAATGAACTTTACATTATTTCCTTGCTTGTTTTGTTTTTCAGAGGAAAATAAAAAGGGAAAAAAAAAATTTGCATTATCACTTAGCAAGTAGCCTCTCCTAGTAAAATGGTCTTATCTGCTGTAGTTTCTAATGTTAGGCATTCTGTGCTAGAAATATTACCATTATTTTTCATTCTGAATCTCTCTTACTAAAAAAGCACACCCTATTTATTTTCCAATTTTGAAAATTCATGGATTCACAAATTCTGTATGAACTTAAATATCTACTTAATTTTCTGATTTTTTTTTTCCCTTTCATGAATCACAATACTTAATTTAACTGTGCTTTTTAATGTATTTGTAGATACTGCAGTTTGGTGAATACATAATGAATAAAGTCACTAGCAGACTTTTTCTCATGTTTCATGTCACCTGACAAACAAAAAAGAAACTCTGACAGAGAAGTTTTAGACAGTATTTTTTTTAAGATTGGTAGTGTTAAAAACCATAAGCTACTGAAAACCTGAAGCCATAAACTACCTTTTGGTTTAGATTGTACAAAATGCTAAATACCAAAGGAAAAATAAAAAAACCCTAGACTTATCTTACAAAGAATACCAGTTAGTTGAAGTCTGTAAAATATGTTTTAATAAAGTATGAATCAAAATTTAATTATAGTAATTTAAAAAATGATTTAAAAAATTTTATTATTGCTTCAGCAAAAAAAAATATGACAAAACAAAAAGTAGACTAGAATCCAGAATTAATCTTATAGAAACAATAGGTCAATGAAGCATGAAAAGAAGTATTAGTAAAGGTCCCTCTGCTTGTGAAAACGATGAAAAATTTCCTTTCTGGAAGGAAATTATCAGGAAAATCAGAGCATGAGGATATTCTGACTAGCTTAAATTTTTGCTGGGTTTACAAGTAAATATCTTCACAGGGAGTAGTACCTTCCTGTATTCTGCATTTCTCACTACATATTCAATACTTTAAAGGACTGAGTAATTCAAACGCCTTAACTGCTGAGTTTTACAAGTCTCCAATTTTCAATCAAAACCAAAGCATAAACACAGATGTATTATAAAATATACTGTCTGTTGTTTCTCTGTGTAACAACTTAAAATACGACAGAAGTGTTGTGGCCAAATTCTAACTTCAGAGACAAATATACTCTCAGAGTGGAACATAGGCCACAGAGAAAAATACCTTCCATTTTGATCGTTGTATCAATTCACTGACATTGAGAAGTCAAGATGCAAAGAAACAGTCCCTAGATAAAGAACAAAATGAATAGGTTTGTTTTGCTTTGGTTTGGTCTTTTCTAGTCCTGCACACTGCTGCCCTCTTCAATTGCACAGGAAGCAGCAACACTTGGGGAGCATTAAACAGGTCTGTCTCAAAAGTAACCTGGGGCTTCATCATGCAGAATGAAAAATGAAAGGTAAGGACAAATGCGGAGGGAATGCAGGGCACAGTTCAGGAGAAAGCTACTTAGTAAATATTTGTAAGTGGGACAGCTCTTGAACATGCATAAACATCCTAAAAAAATTATGTCATCTCTGGGGCCCCTGTCTTTTCAGACCAGAGGCTGAAAATTCACTTTTTGCTCAATATGTCTCTACCTCAAGTATATCTTCAGACATCAGAAAAGAGGAAAAGCACTGGAAGCGTAGAGTGTAACAGATGACATGTACTCAATAGTGATAAATAAGAAAGGGAAAAAAAAAGAGCAATACAAAGATTACATTTAAAACCTACGGTGTTAATTGGAATTGAATTTTTTTTTTTCTTGGAAAAATAGCATTTTGTCTTCAGGTTTGGCAGAAGATCAGCATGAATAAGAGCAGATAATATTTGAAAGTAGAACAAGCCGACATGGCACCAAGTGAGATAAATGCTTAGCTCATAATCGTTAACTCCTGGCCTAGCTACTGCTTTGTATTGCCAAAAAATCAGGATTTGGAGATGAATTATATAGGCTATAAATAATAGTTCCAAGATGCAGCATCAGAAAACAGTTGTAACTTTATTTGCCCGTGATCATTAAAGTGCTATAAAAACAGAGGAAAAAAGAACATTCCCTCTTGGGAACTCTAAATCACAGATTTGTTCTGGTAGCTACTAATTTTTGCTGCAAAAGTAGCTAATGTCCTTGTTTTTCATGAACCAAGGGCCTGCTTCTGTTGGCAGTCTTTTCCATCACTACCTACCTAAACAGAAAGGCCCTGCTGTTCTTAGAAGAGAGGGAAAGTGGTTGCAGTATCTTCTAGATGACAGATCAAAAGCATTCTGGACTTCTGCCTCAGCATGAATCTGTTCCACTGTGCAGAGCCATCTATTTAGTAAGATAACCATCTGGCTAGAATAGGTTGATGAGGTAATGATTTTATTAATTTCTTATAATAAGTAAGATGAGTAGACAAGGCTGCCTATGGCACTCAGATATGAGGATTTCATCTTTACAAAATCACCTACCTTCCTTTCTGGTGCAAAACCTAATGATTTTCAGTGTATCAAAGGAGTTTCCCAGTGTTTCACAGTGAGCATGGGAAGGTCCAGACTTGTTTTTCACATCTGCAAAAAAGTAACTTTTTAATCACTAAGACTGAAGCAAGAAAAGGTTATTTGCTCCAGGCTCCTCTATTTTTTCTTCTCTGGAGGACATTGCATGGTATTTGTATGTTCTTCTTACTTTGCAGAAGATCCCTAAAGATTTGTTGATCTTGATCAGAAGAAGCTATCACGTTCCTTGGCGGGTTGTCTGAAAGTTGTCCCTCACACAATTTAAAAATGGTGACCAGTTCCTTAGCTACATTTCTATCTTAAATTTCCATCTACTAGTTTTACCTGTGCATTTATCTTGAGCGTAAAAGGGGCTCCAGGACTGAGCATCTTCACTGCCTAAAGAAGCCACAGCAAACCTCTTTGCTTTGCTAAGTGCTAATCAAACTCCCTAACCTTCCCCTGTGCTGCTCTTCTTCCTGTTCTTCCTGAACTAATTTATATAACTTTTAACTCCAGTATCTCCAAGTTTTCAGCGTGTTTTTAGAAATGAGGATGCCAAAGGTAGACAGAATTGCACTGTGAGCAAAGCTGCTTGCATTAATGGAACAACACATTTTTAAATTTTGAAAGAGATTTTAAGGTAAATTCAGACTCCATAGTAACCTAAGTAGCTAAGTAACACACGCTAAGGTACAGGAGCTCATGTGCCTCTAAGGGCATGGAGGCCTTTGAGGGGGAGTAGCTAAAGAGAAATTGTTGATCAATCATGGGCAACATTTCTTGTACATGAAATGGGAGGAATGTTTTAAAGGCTGCTACCAAATGACATAAGGGCATCCCGCTTTTTAATCTGCAGAAATAAATTCCAATAACAATGTCCGCTGTGTCCAAGGGTTACGTTACGGACATGGCTGCAGGTTCTGCAGTCTCCAATGCAGAACTGCCAACACAAACATGGTCAGTACACAAGTGTTTTGTCTGCTTCTGTGCTTGCTTTACGTCCATCTCTTCACCACTCTAAGCTTTTCATAGCTGAGTTTCATTTGCCCTTTTATTTTACTTCTCTGGTCTTCCACTGGAATTCATGTTGGAAAGCACCAAACACAAATGAACTGCGCCAGGTAAGGCGTGAGCATTGATAAAGACTGAATTCAAGAGGGGCAGAGGTCCTCCACAGAGCTCATCAAGTTGCTCCCAAGTCATTGCTTCAGAATGTTTGGCCTGCTATCAGCATTTGTCAGGATAGGGCTGAGAAGCCATGAGTGATCCTGATACTGGTTATTCTTTAATTCTGCCGCCCCGGTCTCAGCAAAGCTGTGTGCTGTTCCTTTGTACATGGTGAATGGATTGTCTGCTCCAGGTCCTTCCTCTGCCTCTGCATCGGGACTTCCTTAGTCTCGGCATTCATCCCAGGTTGGGCAGGACCACAGATGAGCTGTGGCTGGGGTGGCTGTGTCCTGGTGACACACGGGGAACAAGAGCCGTGCACAGCTCCACGTTGTGGTTGCTACACACAACCATCTACACCCCCTGAGAAAGCCACAGCAACCTCTGCTGGTGCCCAGGAGGGCACACTCAGCTTCAGGGCATGGAGGGATTGAAGCCAGCTTTGGGTATGTTGCAGTGGTTAGACCAAGGAAAGGAACACTTCCCAAGACAGGTTTCCCCAAATTTTCCTAAATATCTTCTGAATGTGTTTCATGCCTTACATTTAAATGTGTTAAACTTAGAGCTGCTGAAACAAGTTTTCTGGAAGTGTTGAGTTTCAGCAGCTCTGTGGGGAGGCATTTCAGTTTGAATGGGGAAAAGGAGCAAAGGAAGGTTTATCCAGACGAACACGTGGCAGAAGGAATTGTAGGATAGTCGTAGCCTGTTGTTCACACCTGTGGCCAGAGGAGTGAAGGAGCTGGGACAAGTGTCATAAAGGCAGCACGGCACAATTATGTACTTTTTCTCACAATAGGGACCTTCTCCTGGAACAGCCAAAACCTGTAATGATGGTAGAAAGGATGGGCACAATGTGAAAAAGCTATTTAAAAAGATAGTAATGCAAACCAGCACTTGTTGGCATGTATTGAACAAGCTGACAGAGAAAAGGAGCTTAGAGCTGTTATGGCAAAAGCCAGTGTACTGCACTGCCATGGTCAGTTAGGGGGTGAATTCTGAGGCTCTCTCGGGAGCCAGTGAGATAAGAGCCCTGGTTGCCAGGCGGGTGTCCCCATGTGCTGCTACTGGCATGACCTGCTCTACAGGATGTCTGTGTGGAGGCAAGGCTTGCCTCAGAAGGGTATGCGCCCAACAGCAGTGGGAAAGTGGGAATTGCATCTGCTTTTTGGGAGAGTCCCATGGGAGTCTCTGAAATGAGAGAAAAGTCAGTGACAGGAGCAAATGATGTACCATTATCCAGCTGCCTGGTCCTAGAAGAGCAAATTCCCCAATAACAACATCCTGCCTCTCCAATCCCTCCTTGGCCTCAAGGGGAGCAGATGCTCTTTTTATCCCTCCCTCCCTGCTTCCCTGCCTCCTTCCCTCCTTTCTGAGTCAGCTGCGTCTCCAAGGATCCGCTTTTCCTAGTTCTGTAAGTAGACTTGCACAACCCTCTGGAAAAGTCACTTTTCTCAGAAATTAAGAAGGCCACTTTGCTCGTGTGCCATGCTCCACTACTGAATAATGTTTTGGAGCTTTCTATTAAAAGCTTTTATCCATGGAAAAGCATGGTTTGCTTTTGTGTTACACTCACTTACGTGGTTGCACTGAGGAGAGGCAGGGCACACACACACAAAATATTATGGGCTGCTTTCAAATAAATACCCTTCAGTGAGTAGCTATTAGTAGTGTAAACATTCTTCCTAGAGGCAACTTGAGAAGAGGACCTGGCATAACGTGGGTCCCTTGATATGTGTCAGGATCTCTGGAGCTGGTCGGTCACGTCACTGCCTCTCCTACTGAACTTTTCACTGGCGCTTCTTGAGGAGACCAAGTTGTAGACCCACACTTACCACTTCGCTTACTAGGCTTTTAATTCATCCTTCCCATGTGCCCGAGGCCTCCCCTGACTTTGTTTCCTTTACATGAGAAGAAGAAGAAGCCATCTTTGGGCGGTGGCTGAGCTCCTCTACCTCTTGACCCAAAGGCAGCAGGGTGGGCATCTACCTCCTGTGAAGCATCTCATGGAGGGTGTGGTGGAGACTATCAGCTCACCTTCTGTGTCTGCCTAAATTCAACAGTGCCTCTGCTTGCTGCAGAGATGGGACAGCCCAGACAGCCCTTTGGGATCGCCCAGAATGGAGAGGGGTGTCCAAACCCCCTGGAGCCGCGTGCCGGGGCAGCCGGGTGTGTGTGGTGTGCACGGTGGTGTGGCGGGTGACCCCTGGCAGCACGAGGATTGAATGTCTTACAGGCACTGGGCACCCTGCAGCCACCCTCAGACACCCTCAGATGCTGAACAGGGTCAGCTAGTGGCAGAAATGTCTTGAGCGGGCTTAGACCTTGGGCTGTGGGATATCTGATCCGTTATCTCATGTTTCCCTGCTGGAACCAGGCACACGCACACCAGCCTCAGTCTCACCCGTGCTGCTGGATGGCCAGCAGCAGCGTAGAGGAGCTGCTCTCTAATCACAGACATAAACACAGATGGGGCTGACCTCTCTAGTGCCTGGCTTTAAGCAAAATCACATGTGGCTCTCTGCAGCCCGAAGGATGCTTTTCTTTTTTTATATATATTTTTTTCCTTTTTTTTTTAAGTATCAAAGAGGGGACGATGTTCCCGTAGCTGTTTTTCAAAACGGAAATCTTGTGTATTAGTTGCAGAATCCATGCATGCTCGCAAAAGTTGAAACAGTTTTAAAATAGCACAGATCTGTTCTTGGGGATGTAATTATAAATGCCTCATCAAAACTTCCAGGAAAAACCTTGACAAATGGACTTGTCTGATTTTTTTTTTTTTTTCTCTTTAGAAGTTTCTGAAGAATACTACTTTTCTTTCATAGTGTATTTCAGCCCTATTTTTAGTCTGCTCTTTATACAGGAACTTCTAACCTACAAATTCTGAATTTGCTATATTGCAAAGCCTTTGAAAGACAGGACATGATTACTTAATTTCTGGAGGGAGATGGCTATTTTAACTGTAGATGACAGAATGGATATAATTGTAATATCACATTTGGGATATGAATTTTCCATTCCAAGTTTTAATGGTCTTGTGTAGTTATTGCTCGTGATATAACTCCATTAGAAGTTTGTTTCTTTAAAATATTTGGGATGTTATGGAGCTGGAATATAATGCAAAGCAGGTTCCATTAAACCTCACTCTAACCCTGTGTCTTTGGGGGGATTTCTATTGACTGCTGTTTCTAAAAATGAGGATATTAACAACCAGTTTATAGGCAAGGCAGAAATTTATCTCTTCACTGTATCACTACTGAAATTATTTGCAAGAGAAAAGTGCATGTGACTGGTAGAGTACCCAAACAAAAGGAGACAGAGTTGTTATTCTTGAAAAAGAAATAAAAGGTATAACCTTTAATTTTATTTTTTTTTTAATATGAAAGTAAAATTTTAATCTGAGTGATGCTAAGTCAGCCTGCTCTAGGGATGGGAATCTGCCCCATCTAGTCAGAGGGATGGACATTAATGTATTATTCAACTGCACATAGTTCAGTGGAATAACTGTTCTCACTAATTGCTAATTGGCAAAATTGCTGGTGCTTATAGGAGATATTCTGGTAACAGATAATTAAGCAACTAAGTAGTTGAAAATGTCAGGAGAGAAAAATGATCTTTTCACCTCACTGAGTTCATTTTTAAAACTGTGTCCGCTGAGCTCACTTGGCTCCGTACAGCCAGCCTGCAGCTCTGCTGGGGAGGGCTGCTCTGGGCACCAAGCTCACAGACAGAGGGCAAAAAGAAGCAGGATCATTTTCTAGATCCTGCTTCAGCTGCTGCCGTTCATGCTCAAGAGTAAAGTACAAATCTACAGCTGCTCTATGTAGCTCTTGCTTTGACCAGCAGGCTTTGACTGTCACTTGCTTCCTGGCTGAGGGATGTTATTCCCTCTCACAAGCCATATCCTCATGCTACTGAATCCAGAAAACCTCTTCTGTCTCTGTCACCAGATACAGTCCTAGAGCCTCTTCTTTTTTAGGAGGTGCCAGAGCAAGGGGTGACAAGATGTTGACTGTAAAGAGGAGGAGAAAGCACTTCTCAGCCTTTGCAACATGGATTGGAGGGAGAAGAGAGTTCAGGCAGCAAATGAGGACAGGAACCAGAGCATGTTATTTTGGCTCTCCACCGTGTTTGCAATTTATCCCTTGGTGTTCCTGGGGACAGCAAGGGAGCAATCCCTGACCCCTTGGAGCCTTGGGACAATGCAGACAGCACCTCACCTCCTGCTGTTTCAGCAGCCTCTGGGACAGCAGGGTGGACCCAGGCATCAGGGCAAGGTGGTCCCAAGCAGCATTTTGAAAGCTGACATATCACCTCAAAGCCTCAGCACCTGCTTCAAATCTGGCATAGTTTTTAGAATGGAGTACAGTTGGGGATTCCTTCTGCTACCTCTACTCCCCTGTTCCAACTCCAAGAGGACTGGGCATATGAAATACTGGATGCCTTTCAAGCTCACATCTTTACTGGCAGCAACAGAGCCCTTTGGTAGCTATTTCTGCACACCATGAGGATCCCCTGAACCATTCTCCCTCTCAGGTGCAAGCCTGTTCCTGTTTGGACCTATTTGTGGTATCACCCACCATCCCCTTGCACTTCATTGAAATCCAGGTAGGGAAGGGTGGAGAGTATTTGATATATTTTGCTGCTGCTTTTTCTGATTGTGTTAATGAGTTTCCGATGAAGAGAGCAAGGCTCCCAATGAACAATCCCTGCATCCCTAGCTCCCAGATGCTATCCTTGTGGCCACCACTGAAATTCACCTTCCCCTGCAAAGCTGGCTGCCCACCCTGTGCCCATGGCAAGCTGATGCAACAAGGAGCAACAAGGAGTCTACTTAACAGTTACTGTTACCTTGAAATGTGATATTGCATCAACATTTGTCTCCAGGATGGTCACAGGAATACTGGCACACCCTTGCTTGGACATTCATGTTGTACAGAGAGCGGTGCCACTCAGAACCTTATACTGGGATTTGAAAGGTCAGTCTGGATGACTGAATACCATTGACATGTAGTTGGAGTGAATTTTCCTCAAGAATTTGGAAGCTAAAACTCTTTCAGGTTACAAGTTTATAAAATAGAGTGACAGATGTAGTATATTACAGGTACACTTAAAATTTAAACATTTAAAACTAAAAATACACTTTTTAACAAAATTAATTTAAAATTAATTTTAATTGTTTAAAAATTAATTTTAAAATTTAAAATTAAAAATGCATTTTTCTGTTTGGCCCACATCAGGCCAATTCAAAAAAACCACCCTCACTTGAGAGTCAAAAAATCTCATCAAAAAGGAGTCCTCTGCTAAAACTCCTCCAGTAATGCTTCAGCAGGCCCTGCTGGGTGAGTCCAGCAAAAAGGCTGCAGTGGGGTTTAAGTCAGACCCGTATTGATTCTCATGTGAGTAAGACACCAGACAGTTTTCTCCAGGGATGACCACAATGACTTTACACAGCTCCTCTGTCCAATCAGGGCTAATTACATGAGGCAGAATTTCTTCTATAAACAGAATTTTTAAAAAATAAATTAATGGGCTAAGAGAATAACATGTAAGTTGGTGGACATAAGGAATAGACTGCAATGCTGGGACATGGCAGAAAATGTAAAGAATTAGCTAAATTCATATATGTTCAGTAGATGAGAACAGTTCAGTCGTCAGAGACAATTTTACTTGATTACCTGCACTAGGTGGAAGATGAATGAACGTGCAGAATCCTCAGGATCCAGGATATGGCATGTTCAGGAAGCTGCAGGACAGACCAAAAGCTGTGGGTACACTAAAAAGGGATTTTTGTGCTGGCTTTGGAGTGAATGGCAAATTCAGGTGTCCACTATTAGGGCTTGGGCTTTTGTCTCGTACCAGCATTTTCTGCCTAGAGTGGGTGTCCTGAATGTGCTGAACCAATACCTGCTGGGCTGTGACCAGTGCAGAACAGGCATTGTCATTTTGTGGTTAATCAAAACAAAAAATTATGGGAAAACCATGAGATAAAATACAAGAAAATTTAAAGAGTTTAATTAAGATAATGCCCAAATGCTGGCTGTAAAATATATTCCAGTTTCATTTTAAGATTGCTTAATATGCTCAAAAGCTTTTTTTTTTTAATTTTAGAGAAGGGGACACCTGGATCAGTTTTGAAGTGGAGCACAGTGTTATCAAAGAAGTAAAAAAGTTTTGTTTTTCAGCATCAAATAAAATCATAAAAATATACAATGGCCTGGTTTGATGGTCTTAAAGATAATCTCGTTCCAACTCTGCTGCTGAAGGCAGAAACACCTTTCACTGGGTCAGGTTGCTCTGAGGTCCCTTCAACCTGGCCTTGAACACTTCCAGGACTGGGGCATCCACAACTTCTCTGGGCAACTTGTCCCTGTGCCTCACAACCCTCCCAGTAAAGAATTCTTTTCCTAATAGATGATTTCCTAATATACTCTCTTTCAGTTTGAATCCATCCCCCTTTGTTGTAATGCACCCCCCACTGCGGAGTGAGCATTTCTGTATAAGGAAAAGGGTTTCAGTTTACCTGAAACATAGAAGAAAACCAAACTAGAAAGTTCTGTGTCTTTCTCTTTCTAATTGGCTCAATGCCAAGAGAGAAGCACCTGTTGGACCTTGTCACTGTCCTTCAAAGTCTTTCCTTACTGGCAATTTACCAGTGGAACCCACCTAGACTATTAAGTACTAAAGGGATTACACAAAAGAACCAAAGAGCTTTTTTGGGACTGCTGTAACAGTGTCAGAATGGTCTCTGCACTGTGTTTGACCTGCATTTTCCTTATCTGTTTATGTTTATTATTTCCCTGTTTATTAAACCTTTTATTTTACAGAGCATGTCGGGGGAAGTTGTCTCACTACGTGATTAAAGCCATTTACCTGAAAAAGGCTGGAACCCTTGGAGGCATTAAAAACTAATATGCCCCTTGTCCTGCCACTGCATGTTCTTGTGAAAAGTCTCTCTCCATCTTTCTTGTATGTTCCCTACAGGTACTGGAAGCCCACCATTAGCCACCCTTACGCCTTCTTGTTTTCAGGCTGAGCAAATCCAGTTGTTTCAGCCTTTCCTGACAGGAGAGGTGCTCCATTCCTCCCATCATCTTGGTGTCCCTCCTCTGGACTCACTCCAGCAGGTCCATGTCCTCCCTGTGCTGGGGGCCCAGAGCTGATGCAGCTCTGCAGGTGGGGTCTCAGCAGAGCAGAGCAGAGGGGCAGAATCCCCTCCCTGGCCCTGCTGCCCACACTGCTCTGGATGCAGCCCAGGACACGTTTGGCTCTCTGGGCTGGGAGTGCCCATGGCTGGGTCATGTCCAGCTCTCACCCTGCAGCACCCCCAGGGCCTCCTGGGCAGGGCTGCTCTGATCTCTCCATGCCCGGCCTCTGTTGGTTGATACCGGGAGCTGACCCAGGTGCAGCACCAGCACTTGGTCTTGTTAAACCTCATGAGAATTTCCTGAGTCCTAGAGCTTATCCAAGTCCTCTGGATGACATCCCATCCTTCAGATGTGTCAGCTGCAGCACTCATCTTTGTGCCATGTGCAAATGGTGCAGCATTTCTAAAACAAATTCCCAAATGTTAAAACCCACATAAATGTTGAGCTTTGATATATTGTGCCATTTTTTTCCCCTTGGAAACTTATCAAGTTTGACCCAATTCTTTCAGAAATACATATTTAAGCATTTCACTTTTTGACAAAAAAAGGCTCCTTCCCCGTCTAAATTAGAGTTGCAGCTTACAGCTGCAGCCCCATAAGTTAAGGCTCTCTCACTGGGTCTGGAACAGGCTGGAGCAGACTGGTGTCTTCTCTTGACAAATTCACCAGTGAGCCTCATAACTCAGGGAAATACAAAACTGGTTGAGTGACACGGCTGTAAAACCACAGCTGGGCAGTGAGGAATAAGGCATAGGCTGCTAATTCACACCAATGGGGGAAAAAATAGGAGTTTAAAGTTAATTTAAAGGAATCCCTCTAAACTTTACCTGAGGATGTTGGAATGAAAAGGACAGAAGGTGAAGAAATATTTAAGGCTTTCTATATAAGGGAATTGAACCACCTCTGGTAGAAGAAGGTAAGGCTCACCTTTGGCCCCAGTGTTTTTCTTGCTGCTGGGGAGAGTTACTCATGCAGGGTCAGCTCCCAAGGGGCAGGCATGGTCTGGAGCCCTTGTACGCTGACCTCGGGCAGTTCCAGCTGAGTCTGTGCATTGCCTGGGGCTGGGCACTGGAGAGGTCTCCCGAATGCTGCTTGCTGCTTGACAACCTACTGGCAAGGGGAAAGCCCTAAGAAATCTTGCTAGGTTCAACAAGGAAAACCCCTCAGGTGCTCCAGGGGTCCAGAGGTCTGAGAAGGAATGTGCTGCTGAGTGCTGTAAACATAGGCACAGGGGGCTGGAGATGGAAATGCATGGGGGTTCCATAGGATGTGAGACTAGACCAACACCTGCCACAGAAAGGGATCGCATAGCTGGCAGGGCATGAGGGCACAGGGAGCTGCTGGAAAGGGGAGGGGGAATCTCCATCTGCAGGAGGACCTGCAGAATGGGGGAATCTGAATTTGCAGGGAAGCTGATCTGTGGGGGGACATCTCTTCCTGTGTCCCACCCCAGCACACAGGTGTTATTTTCCTGCTGGAGTGATGCCCTCTGGCAACAGCCTTCATTCAGAAGGGACTTTCTTCTTGTGGCTGAAGAATGCATGAAATTTGCACAAGTCCTTCCTAAGGAGCTCAGTTTGTTACTCCATTGCTTGGCACCATTTGCCAAGTTATGCTCTCATTTAAACCTGCATAAAAGCTCCACTAGAGTCCCAGAAATAATGCAGGTTTATACTCTGCTAATCTGAAAATGATTGATCCTATTGTTTTATAATGCTATGACTTCAGTTTTACAAGTTCTTGGGGTGAAGAGCAAAAAATGTATTTGTATTTACTTGGTCTGAGTTTTAAGTGCATTTTGCCTTGAATGAAGCATCTTTCAGAAGTGTTGATCTCTCAGATCAATACATTCTATTCTGTCTGTGAATTGTGACCTAGTGTCCTGATCCATGCAAGACTCATAAAGCACCAGTCTGTAAGAGCATTTCACCTCCATGAATCTGGCAGCTCTTACCATGTTGTATACCACATTACTCCCTGCCTTCCAAAGGACTCTACAGCCAGTCAGCCCACCTGTTTGTGGGCTGCCTTCCTGATACTTCAGTCTGTGGGTAATTCACTGTCTTGTCATGACACCTATGTTTTCTTCAGGTGAGGCATTACAGATCATCATCTTTTTTTGGCACAAGGAATCCTTGCCAAAATCCCATGAGTATATTTTCAGTGAAAATGTCTGGAAACCCACTTTTTTCCTAGCTCTTATGGATAGCTCTTTAACAAAACAAGGTGATTTTCCCCCTCCCTGTGTGTAGCAGTTTTACATCTAACATGTTACCTCGTCACAACAGCAAAGTGTAAGAGGATGGGGACTTGTCGCCTGCATCTCTTTTAACATTAACAATTAAAATCCCTTGGACCCTCAACCATAAAACTTCTGCCTGTACAAGTAGACTACTAGGACCAGAAAACTCACCTTGCAAATATGGAGATGAGGACAGCAGGTGTCAAGTACACATGAGAACTTGTTCTTCTTCCTAATGCTCCATTTTTCTAGTTCTGCAATCTAAAAAGAAAAGAAGGAAAGAATAGTCACTGCAAGTGGGAAAGAGATGTCTGAAAGGATCAAAGGATGTCCTGCCTCCTGAGTTCTGGTTATACCACTAAGCACACATTCGTGATTAGAGTTGCTGTTGCAATCTCTGTAGAAAATATGCTACAGCCATAGCAGAGAGCCTCAAAGCACCCAGCACTGATCACACAATACAAGTAAAAAATGGAGCAGAGAAATTAAAGCTCTCTACTGAATAGAATTAGTTTATAACAAGAGAGGGAGTTGAAATTTAGTCATGGTTGAATGTTTCCCATTCCCTCGTAGCACTTGTAACTCCTTTTTTCAGTTGTGCTTTTGTGGAGAGAGGTATTGGAATTCTCCAAGGTTTTGGAATTATCCTTGCTTTATCTTGAAAGCATTTGTCTGGTCCCTTCATGACACAGCCTCTAACCTTGTTCTGGATGCACTGAGATGAAATGGGCTGCTAATTTCATGTCTGAAGTAAGAAGAGATACTATCTGATCAGTTCCCTGAGTAAAAATTGCTCTCTAATATAAACCTCCTGGAATTCTGCTTTTCTCTCCACAAAAGGATTGGGATGTGAAGATCCATATGGGTGTGCTTGATCTCTGTAGGGGCTGAAAAATAAAATACTTGAGTTGCTTGATTCTACATAAAATTTTAATAAGAGATTGAGTCACATAAAGCTTTTCAGTGCTTTCCCCTTTTATTCTTAATATGTGTTCCAGATGTATCTGTGGAATCCGGCTTGTCAGTTATGTAGGTACAATCTTATTCATGTTGACATCTTGTAAAGATCGGGGAGGTGTTTTTCAGGCAGCGGCAAGGGCAATTCTCAGGGAGCGTAAGAAACACTGTATTATACCCCCCCTAAAATGAGCTTTTCAAGGTTGCTTCATTGTGCAGCATGTCCAAAACATCAGATACAAGTGCCAGTATGAAGCAGAGCCAAGAGAGGGTTAAGAAAGTCAGTGATGCCTGATGTTAACATCTTTCCTCTTTTTTCAGCTTTGTAAAAGATAAACGTTTCAGATTTCAATCTGCGTTTCCCAGCAGTGCTTTGGAAACACTGCAGTAGGCCTGCAAAAATCGCTAATGCTGGGCCAAGCTGAGATAATGCGTCTCAGCAGGAATGACATAATGTCCTAAAAGAAGACTATGATGTAATGCATATCTCAAAAATCAGAGCCAATTTCCTTTAGAAAGCCTTGAAGTCTAGCACTAATACTGCAGTATGTCAAACTTTGGGGGCTTAGATATTTTTTCCTTTTTATTTTTCTGAGAATGATTTTTGCAAGGCTTACAGCACTCACGCAGTCTGTCTCAATTACTAGAGAAGCTTCTCTCTTGTTCCACCCTTTCTTGCTATTCAGGTGCTTACTGAAAGCCATTAAGCATTTCACCTTGGTTGAGGTGCCTGGGATACATTAATACGAACACGGTAATTTATAACATTAACACGGCTGTTTATGCAGGTGAGGCATAAAGCATATATAGCATATTACAGTAAATCCCCCTTAATGAAGGTGTTATGCAGGGATTTATTAGACTCAGTAATGTCTCACATAAAAGTTAAGCAGTATTTCTGCAAAGCTCAGCTTTGGTTTCAGCCAGTGCATCTCCTCAGTCCTTGGTGGCGTTGCTCCTCTGGGTGAGCCGTTTTTGGACCCATGAGGTTTATGAACAATCACGGTTAGTTTTCCTGTCTTGTATTAACAAACATGATGCTGTGGTGCCTGAGCCAGTGAGACCAGAGAGGTGGGAGCTGCTGCAGTGCTTATTTCCAAGCAGGGCACCCCTGAGCAAGCCTGCTGGGGTTGCACACCTGCCCTGACGCAGCCCCTCACAAACTGGTTGGATGTCCTGGAGGGCCCCACTATCACGTTTGTCCCACCCACTGTTTGCAACAGGGAGACCATTACTGTTCCCAGGCATGCAGCTGCCTTTGGGGCCCTGGCCCTGCACCCTTTGTGTGCACTTCTGTGGATGAGGGAAGGAGCTGCTGCCACTGGCTGTCTCTGTTCTTCGCAGGCAGAACAGAGCCAGGAGTCCGAGTCTGCAGCTAGGAGAAAGTTCCCGGCCCTGGAGGGAATGACAGCAGCTCAATGTGGGATAGGATGGGGCCTTGCCTACCTGCGTGGCCACACTCCCTGCAGCTGTAATGTGGCAGTGTACACCCATTAACCGTGCCTTCATCTTACTACTGTCACGTCATTGGAGCTGGACCCCCATGCCTCCAAAATACCTCCTTTTCTCTAGATATAGCCCTCATCAGGGCTGTGCATCCAGTTCCTGGGATGGGACCAGGGACTCTTCAGAGTTCCTATCCCAGTGGGAACAGGAGTCACTGGCCCAGAACCTGTCTCCCAGGAAAAGAGAATTATATTGCAGCGCCTTGCATCTACTCATAGAGATATTTCCAAGGATGTATCCTGAGTGTCAGAGTCACTTCAAGAATGTTTGCAATGGAAACCAAAATCTTTTAAAAATGACCCTTGAGGTAGCTCATGCCCATCAGCCCTCCACCACAGCAGGCAGCTCTAAGCGTGGTTTTGACTACCATGTTCTCTGTGACAGAGAGCTGATCTATGCTCATCAAACCATCTCATCTCAAGCAACTGAGGTATTAATATCTAACCTCTGCTGGCTCTTGTGAATTTGAGATTTGCATTTTTGCTTCTCTGTGTTAAGAAACATTAGGAGTGTCAGATTCTGAAGGTTTATGTTTACTTGCCTATGGGATGTGAGGTTGCTAACCGAGATTCAGCAGGCAAATAAACTCCTGACCTTGTTCTAAAAATTAATAAACCACCATCAGCACCTCAAAGGGACGGGAAAGCTGGCATCTGCTCCTGTTAGTTCAAGCCTGGACCTGCTTTTCATTCAGAACAGCCTGAGTGCCGATGGAGACGGCCGTATTTTATGTTACAGACTGCCTTCTAAAGGAGACTGACCCATGACACATGGCATCATTAAACTGAGAATGATGCCGGACATGTACCGCAATCTCACAAGTGAAAGGTGAGTTGCTGTGTCAGACTGTTTTGAAAACTCATTAGCGTTAATAAATACCAAGCTGTGTTACATGCGCCATTTCATTAAAGGAACGTAGCCAGAAGGAGAGCTTAATTGTCTGGCTCTAGCATAAAGCTCTAGAGGCAGATGGGAAATGTATAATTATAGTGTTGATACGGCCTGCTGGCCCGCTGGTGGACTGGCGAGATGGGGACCCAGCTCTCTATACCTGACCTCACCTCTGCTCTATGGGACTGTTGGGGCAAGCCATTTAACCTTCTTTCTGACACGGGAGCTCTCATACTTCCAGAAGCAAGCAATCAAAATGCCTTGCAGATTAATTTTTGTGTAAGGACCGGAGCATTTTTAATCCATTTTGGCATTTCCGGTTTGCATTTATGTGTACTTAAATACCTACTCGCCTTGTTCCAGCTAACTTGATCTCAGCAGCCAAGATTACACTGACCAAGGAGGCACTGCAAGGTGTGAGGTGGCAGCCAGTACCCAGCCACATTGTGAAAATTGAATGCTAAGTGAAGCATCTCACCTGATGGAGAAGACCCTTGGGTTCATGAAAGATCCTTGGGAACTTTCAGTGACATTGGTACCATGGGGAGTGTTGCCCGTGCTGCGACCTTCGATGGAGGATAACCTGTGTTGGGCTAGCAGGTGATGGAAAGTAATGTATCCTTGGTGCAGTACAGCACTAGTGCAATGAGCTGCCCAGCCCTGGGTAAGTTAACTCAGGAAAGGCAACACAGCAGCATTTCTGGTGCCTCTGGTTCCAGGGCTTGCTCTGAGCTGCCTGCAGAGTTTCTGTGCCCGTGGTGCAGGCATGTGCTGTGTGGCCTTGCTCTTCTGGCGTGACTGTCTGGAGGAGAACTGGGGGCTCCATCTGGCCATCCTGCTTTTCTGTCTGAACACTTAATACACCTTTAAAACTTCTCATTTTTGCCTCTCAAAGGCTGACAATTATTGAATATCTTACCTCCACTTTGAGGGGAAGTAAGAGCTGTAAGAGTGTAATCCTGTCTTAAAGGGACAGTGAGATCTAGTTAGGAAAAAGAACTGGTCTACTTGGAAATGTCTCATTGGGCGAGAAATTGCCAAACCATGGTCAGAATAGCCCCTCCCTAGATGAGCAAGGAGCTGAGTTAAAAAGCATTCAAGTGAGATATTTCCAATTCTGAAGGGCAGAGAGAGCACTCATCAGTTCCCTGCTTCTGACCCTACCCCACAGTATGAAAACAATAGGTCTTATTGACATTAAAGGCAATAAATTTAGAAGGAATTACAAAGATACTGCTTTGCACTCTGAATAGAGAGGCTGTAGTCTTCACTAATGCAGGCATTTAATGTCAAGCATGTGTGGATGGATTTTTGAAAAGTGTTGGCTAATTTAATCATCACTGGCTACTACATGTCATGCTAAAATAATCCAGTGCTGGATTTCATTCTGAACCGTTGCAACTGATTACCTCTGGGGTACCTGTGTGCCTCTGGGGGAGAACTGCACTACTGCCTATGTATATCCAAATTATTTTCTTCTTCTGTGTGCTTATTTATAATATCTCCAGAGATGCCAAAGCAAAGGGAGTAATACTGGAATGAGAACATTCCAAAACTATAAGTCAGATCCAAAAGGGATTCTGTGTGCCAAGATCTTCCTTGTTTGTATATCCAGTGTGACATTGAACTTGGTAGGAAATCAGTACCTAAATGTCTTGACAGGTCTCATTCTCTTGGCTGAGGTAGCAGTTGTGAAATGCATGGATTCTACATAACTGAGAGAGGAAGGGAAGTGATTCCTGTCATCTTTGCTCCCAAAGAACTCAGAACACCCTCTAATATAATTTTGAAGGCACCTTAAAGGGTGCTTCCCGTTGCTTCCAGTGTAATGATTGCACAGCTGAAATCTCTGCTAACTAAAGACAGTTGTGCTCAAGCATCCTGTGGACTTTGCTGCACCACATGGCTTGAACAGATTTGTCCCTGCTGCTAGGAACATGGAGGTTCAAATTTGGGCAATCCCATACTGTGCTTGGATTTCTCCCCTCAGGACCTCTTGAATCTTGAGGTGTTTTCAGAGCAAGGCAGGTGTGAAATAACAGGTGGCATAGGTATCCTCTTAGAAAGCTGAAGGTGCAAGAGCAGTCTGTTCCCATGGCATGTGGGGACTGTGGCAAGGGGGTGATCTTGGGGTCTTGCTTTGTCAGGAGATCCTTCTTTCTTTTGAACTTCAGGGAGCCTGTCTACCTCCTGTACCCTGCCTGGAATGAACATAACTTGCTGGAACAGTAGTACAACCCACCCACCTTCCCTTTCCAGAGAGCAAAGCCCCTCAGAGGCCTCCACAGAGAGGCTTGGGAGCTCTGTGCCCTTGCATGCAGTCTCCGTAGATTCATCATGCTGCAAAGTGTCTCTCTGTTGCCATCCCTGTCCCTGTGGCTTGCAGTTTCCTGCTGCTGAGGCAAGAATGATTCACACATGAACACTGTGCACCCAGAGCCCCTGCAAAGTGCTGCCTGCTGAACAGTTGCCTATTCACTCTTGCACTCACTGAAATGGTGGCTTCTGGCTGCTGCTACCTGAGAGCAGTGGAGCCCTGGGAATACCTGGGCACAGCTGAGCATGCGCCTGGCCTCTCAATCCTCTGCTGTTTTGCAGTGTGACTAACCTACCCCCAGCTCTGTAGAAAAAAAATAAATCACAGCTGCAGCTACAGATGATGCCTAGGGCAGCGGCAACCAGCACTGAGCACAGCACAGCCTCCTGAGACACTCTGTGCTGGGCGGGCAGGATTGAGTGACAGAAGCAGCTCAAGATGCCTTTGGGTGCCTCTTTAATTTCACAAAGCAAAACCTGTTCCCAGGCTTGCAGCAATGATCTTACAAGCAATGTTGTCATTTCACATTTCTGGGCGCTTGGAGGAGTTGAATGTACCCAAGCTGCAGTATGCTGCAGCACAGGCAGCTGCAGGTGAAGCAGAAGATGTGTGAAATCTGGTGTACAACAGCAAGGAGAAACACATGTTTCTGAGTACCTGGCACAGACTGGAGCCTCTGAGGATATGATGACTCTCAGCAGCATGTCAATAATCAAGTAAACACTCTGGATGTCTTCAGCTGAGGGAAAGCTGAGTGTCTCAGTGCTGCTGTGTGCTGGAAAGGTTTCTGGCTGCAAGGGGTGGGTGGCTGCAGCAGCCAGCCCTTGGGTGGTGCCACCAGGACAGGGGTGCCCAGACCTCCCCATCCAAAAGCACCAAAGCTTGGTGACCAGGTGCCCTGACGCCCCACCGAAACATGCACTGCCTGCCCATTCCCCATCCGGCAGGGTGCCACCAGTCCTGTGAAGCTCACATGAGATGCAAAGGCTGAAGTGAGTAATTCATAACTCAGACAAAACTCGTGGCACCTCCTTGAAAAGGTCTGCACAATATTTTCTATTAAAAGGAATAGGTCCCAGTTATGTCTATTTTTCTCAAGTGCATCAGCCTAAAGCTGATCTTTTCTTTAAATTTAATCCAAACCAGTGCAACTTTTTCTAAAAGTGAATGGCAAGTAGTTGTTTAAAATCAATACACAACTGGATATATATACATATATGTGGAAAAATCTGCAGGCAATCAGCACAGGGAATTTCACCTTGTCTGTGCAAAGCTGCCCAAGCTGCAAGCCCTGTTTACCCTGTCTTAGTGGGGATCTGCTGGAGCTGCCACTGCACCTTTCCCACAGCTCCAGATGCAGTGAACCCACCAGCCCATGGCTCGTCAGGAAAGGTGGGGAGCGTAGCCCAGCGTACCCCACGCCCCCACACTCTCTTCCTCCCCACCATTCCTCTGATCCAGCTGATGCTGCTCCTGCCCTCGTTTTCCCTTTTCCTTGTCCTTACTGTGAGAAGTTGGTGTACTGCTACTGGCCATACATCCCTCCCCCAGACCTAGCCACAGAGTGGGTGTCCACGAGTCCAGCTGGAGATGGGGCAGTGGCATTGACTGAAAGCAGAGGAGGATATTTTTAAAGAGAGCTGAAATCAGGGGCAAAAGCGCAGCTGAGGCTTTGCTGCCAGATGTCTGCCCACGGGAGACCAGGGCTTGTGGGTACGGCAGCTTGCAGAGCAGTTTCTTGAAAAACAGGACATGAATGTTCCCTTTGACGGAGCAGTGTGGAAGCAGAAGAGCACTAGGGGGAATCTGAGAGGATGACTAAAAGAGGAGAGGATGGAGAGAGAAAAGGATGTCTCCTCTACTTCTGAAATTACTTGAAAAATTACTTATTTCAGTTGTAAGGATTCAAGTGTTCGGGTTCACTGGAATGGGTTTTCTTTGAAAAGAATGATGATAAGTGATGTCTGCTGTAAGAGGTGTTTGCTGCCCCTAGAGCTTCTGTGCTAAGAAACTGTCAGACATCACACCAGAGGGATGCATGCAGGAGCAGCTGGCCAGAATTTTTGTTTTAAGATGGTCTCCAAACACAAGTCTTTTCTCTGCCATGCTGCTGCTTAATTTATGTTTCATCTGAAGCCTATAGCGTATTTTGTGTCGTGGCACATCTGCATGACCAAAAGACAGCTACCTCTGGGTCTGGAAACAGGGGATACAGCAGTACATTACTATCTGGGAACTGGGGCCACCACCAGTGCAGTATGCTAGGAACTTTTTGCCACATCTTTGCCCAGCACTATATTAGTTTCTAACACCTCTCAAGGGTCCAGCCCTGTTCAGGTAAATGGCTTTAATCGCGTAGTGAGACAACTTCCCCCAACATGCTCTGTAAAAGAAAAGGTTTAATAAACAGGAAAATAATAAACATAAACAGATAAGGAAAATGCAGGGAGAACGCAGAGCAGAGACCATTCTGACACTGTTACAGCAGTCCCAAAAAAGCTCTTTGGTTCTTTTGTGTAATGCCTTTAGTACTTAATAGTCTAGGTGGGTTCCACTGGTAAATTGCCAATAAGGAAAGACTTTGAAGGACAGTGACAAGGTCCAACAGGTGCTTCTCTCTTGGCATTGAGCCAATTACAAAGAGAAAGACACAGAACTTTCTAGTTTGGTTTCCTTCTATGTTTCAGGTAAACTGAAACCCTTTTCCTTATACAGAAATGCTCACTCCGCAGTGGGGGGTGCATTACTGCACAGCACCTAGAAAAATTATGTTTATTTCAACTCTGGACTCCTAGTCAGGCTGAAGCAGTAATATAATTAAAAAAAAAAAAAAAATAAAGCAACCTAATGATAATAAACCCATGGCTCTGAATTTACCAGTGCCCAGTGTGAGCTCACAGGACAGGATCCTGTGCTTGCTGGGATTTAGTTGAAGCACCAGATGTTTCAAGCGCCAGATGTTTCAAGGAAAGGGTTTTGAGGTGAAGAAATTGAGCATACATATATCATGGCATTTACTCAGGGTAAAATGAAATTTACTTACTGTGGACCCTCCACAGTGAGTGTTTTAAGAGCAGAAGTAGTTGTAATTATTCCCACAACCCAGTTGGGCTGGGGTTTGCAACTCACTCTTTGATGCAGCTCTGGATGCCCATAAAGACTTGCTGGCCTGAGGAAGGAACAAACATGTCAGGCTCACCTGACCTTGGGACTGAGAGATGTGAAGGGATATTGTTCAGTGGTAGTGGCTGATGCCTTGTTTTTTAACCCTGCTCCCTGCAGTCCTAGCTTTTCCTAGATCTAGTTTGCCCCTTGTGACTCTGGAAACCTCATTGGACTTGTCTTGTTCTGCAAGCAATCTTCAGCCCTTCATTTGTTGCATCATTTTCTGCAACCTTGCATCTGTTTTGCCGTGTTCTCTGCAGTACGAGCTGTCTCCCCATGTGCTGCTCCAGCACCCACCACAAAGAGGTACAGACCTTGTGGGCTTTTGTACTCCAAAAAATACGGTTTGTACCCTTCTGCTTGTTTCTGCAAATTAAAATGCCTTATGCTGACTTCAGTGGAAATATGCTGCCTAAGGAATGAGGCCTTAAGGAAGGGTCTTTACTGGACTGCAGCACAGTTTAGTAAAACAATACTTTGTTTTAGTGAGGAGTAGGTGCTCAGAAGGCAGTGATAACGTGGTGCTTTTTGCACTTTTGTCTTCTCAAAAGGTATCCTTTGTTGACTGTATTTTCCAGCCTGATCTTAAAGGTAGCATTTATATTAGCTTTTAGGCTGCTTCTTGCTGTGGAAATAGCAAGCAAGTTGGTGTGCTTCTCTTCCAGCCCACTCCCAGCACGAAGCCAAAGAGTGACGCGTGGTGGGGGCAGACTAGAGACATTTGATGGAGAGCCTAATGTGGGACAGGAAGCTCTGGTGCAGCAGCAGGCTGCACTGGCCCAGGACACTCAGCAGTGCCCCAGTGTCTGTGCTCCTCTGCGTGGCTGGGGACGTCAGGCAGCTGAGCACCTCACTAGGCAAGTTGCTGAGAAAATCTATCTGCACATCAGGATAGCTATTGAATTGTGACGTCTTTGCTTTACTAAACGCTTGCCTGGGGCTGTAGCTGGACTACTTACAGAGTAGCAAAATGTCATATTAGCAGTTCCACACAGTTCAGTCAGGATGCTGTGGTGTGGCAGATTGAATGGCAGGTGCCACAGCACCTTTACTTTCTCTCTGGGCAAGGTCCATGAAAAGCAGTGCCCTAATGCTTCTTCACTATTGAGCTTGTAAGTCTTTGGCTGGGCTTCCCTTGGTCCTTTGGAGACAGTGCACTTTCTTGTCTAGGTGAATGTTGGTCTGTTTTTCATTTAAATACAAATTTGGGCTGTCACAATGTCGTGTGTAATATTGCCACTCTCTGTGAGGATTAGAGTGATTAGGAGTCTCAGAATACACTTTAATCAGTCAGTTCAGCACTGCTGAGATTTGCAGTCTACCCTCTGCCATGCGGCAGCCAGTCTTTTGAGACGCTAACAAAATTGAAATGAGTTCCTTCATCTTAGACAAGGATAATTAATCTTCAAACACTGTTTATCTTAGCCCAAAAATCCTCGGAATTCAGAACTAAATTAATTTAAAGTCTAAATCTGCTTTAACTAGTAATTGGTTAATCAACAGGCTCGATGTGTAATTATATTCTTTGTTCACACTCCTTACAGGCTTGAAAAGACCATCTAATTCCTATGTTGCTTTCATTCCTATAATTAGCCCATGTGACATACAATGCTGTATGTTAGTGAACAAATTTTTTCCTTGAATAATTTCCCCGAGATTGTTCCCTACAGATGAACAGATGAATTTGATGACTTTTATTTTTTAATAACTTAAGCTTTCATATGATTTCCTTTTTTTAAAATTATTTTTTATTTTTATTTCTGTGACTCGCTTAGATATTGTCCAGAGTTTTATGGTTTGAATCTTTGCTGTCTGCCTGTAGATGAAGAAATCTGCACTATGTTTTAATTTTTGTTACTTACATATATTATATCTTGAACATTTAAGGGATCCTTGCTGCCTCTGAATATCGACAGGATGTGTAAAATTCATGATATGGTCATTCTAACTGTCTTTCAGAAGAGACCAGCCACAAAATCTATTAGCTGGTGTTATTCTTGTGGACAGGAATTATCATTGCAATTAGGAATTGGAGGTCTGAGAATAAATCAGAGAAGGAAACTGTGGTCTTTTTAATGTAGAGTTGTGAGTCTTTACTTAGTGGATTCTGTTATAACCCCATTGTGGTCAGTGGTCGGGTCAACGGTTTTCATATTTCTGCTCACAGGAATTTCCACCAGTTTCATGAGTGCTTATATACCAGCATGCATTAATATCCTCTCTTTAATAATCTTCTTGCCAAAACCTATTAAAGCCCAGCATTTAACTCTATTTAAATTATTTAATCTACTTAAACTCTGTTTAACTCTGCATACCTAAATGTATTCCATCTTTCATTCTTGTTAATACCGCATAGATTATAGCTCCAAGAAACAAGTGAAACTCTTCTCCTTCTGATGAATGAGAGGCAAGAGAGTTTGACTGCCAGCACCTTAGTGGTGTGAGTTCCTAGAGGACAGGGGAATATCAGCTTTAGAAGTGTTTGGGCCAAAACTTCTCGATATGTGTGGGTTCATCCTGCCATTTTTCACTGCTCTTAAAAGCAGTGAATTTGGGTCATCTGCAAAGCATTTAGAGCCTGTGGGTCCTTTCTTTTAGCTTGACAGGAACTTTAGCATCAGAGGGGAAAAATTAAAGGGGTACAGTGCTGAGGAGCCTTTTCTCTTGTTAATAACCAGACAGTTCTAACACACACACACAGACACACACACACAGACACACACACACACACAGAGACACTTGTCCTCAGAAGTGTGGGGCATGAGAGATGACTGGGGCTCTGAGAGAGACGTGGAGGGCAGTGAGTAGCTTGGAGCAGCAATCACCCCTGTGGGTTAAGAGATGCTATCAAAGTAACCAATGGTTCCACTACCATGATGTGATGTGAAGTTGAGCTGGTGAACCAGCAAGAGGTTCTTTGATGAAATTTCAAATTCTCTCCAACATCAGACTGAAAAATAAGCAGTGAGCTGCAGCCTTGGGGTTATTCTGGGTGTACCCCACTGCCCAAACCCATCTCCAGTGGATCAGGGACTGAGTCACCTTCCTCTAGGAGAAGGACAAGATCAGTCTTATCAAAGGCACTGCCAGAAAGAGTTCTCCCCTTCAGCAAGTAATATTTTTGAAGATGTTTACCCATTGAAAGTTTTCCTTGAGATAGATTTCCAAAGATAATGTTGAATCATGGAATAAATAAATAAAACTATTCCTGCAACCATGCAGCCCAAGAGCCCCAACGAATCCTTTTCTGACGGTCTGCTAGTGTCTCTACTCTTGCTAAACAGGCAGTTCTTGTTTGCACTCACTGCTGCTAGCTCCTGAACTCTGGTGTTTGTTAGAATCTAGATTTCTTTCACTTACTCATCTTTGCTGAAAAGCATAACCCATCAGAGAATTTCTCATCTCCTTGCCTAAAGATATGGCACTTCTGCCCTGGGGCTGAGATTGATCCAAGTTCCTGGAAAAAGTTTTTCTGGGCTTGCAGTGGAGCCACCCCTTTAATATTCCTCCCAAGCAGTTTCACAACTAGGAGCTCAGAGTTTTAAGTGGAGAAGCATATCTGTCTTTTCTTGAGGTCTCCTTTGCCACCAAAGGGTAGAAACAAAGAATTCCCAGTAATACCTAGGAGCTCTGAGCTACCCCTGGCCAGACATGTGGCTGAGTCTCTGAGCCTCCCTCCCTGAGGTGTCTTCACTCTGCAGTGGTGAGGCTACAGCAAGGCTGAGGGCAATGGTTATGAAAAGCAGGGAAAGTCAGTTTTAAAGCTCAGCTTTAAAATTCTTCGCTTTTCTGAGCACAGAACAGAATTTTCTGCTTGTTTATGGCATTGAAAGATGTAATATGGAGAAAGAAATACAGAAGTGTTTCTTTGGAAGTGCTTTGCTCAGCTGTGGTCCCTTTCAGCTGTGGAAGCCCAAGCCCTGGGGCTGGCCCCAGGCAAAGATCTCAAGACATACTTGTCCTTGCCCTGGACTGTGAAGCAATATCCCAGCTAGAGCCTCTGCATGCAAAAATCATGTCTCAACCTCTTCTTGTCCCATTTCACCACATGTAGCCCCATCTTTGAAATTACAGAGCTGTAAATTTGTATTTCCTTTTATTCAATTGCAAGATTCTGAGCCTCTATGAGTCACATTCTCAAGGTTTTTGTAAAAAACACAGGGATAGAAACCATTCTTGATATATTCTTGAAAAGACTAAACAAAGCAAAACGCAAATGACAATTGCAATTCTCCTACAATTTCCTGTGTTGGGTAGAGAGACTCTTATGAACCTAAAGCATAGGAAAATGTGCTAAGATTCTAGAAGCTGGAGATGGCAAAGAAATGACATTTTGCTCCGGCTTCATAAATATATAACAGTCTCATTCAAGCCATTTGGAACTCAGGAAGAAGAAACATTTTGAAATTTCTATGTTGTTTCTGTAAGAAAACACTTGAAAGAAATTTAGTTTGAAACATTCACATTTTCATTTTTTTAAGAAGATGTTACTAACACATTTCTAAGGGTGAAAATCTTTTATTCTGGCAGCTAAACAAGTTGCTAAGAAAGCCAGTAGTGTCTTCATATTTACACAGCACAAAAATTTGACACAATATTTCACTTAATCTTTGTGAAGAGGAAAAGGTGTCTCTCTTCCCTTTTCATTTCGAAAGAAGGTGATTGCTTGACTCAAGAATCCTTCCAGCTTGAAAAAATTTTGTCCAGAGTTCCTCTAATTTTGGCCTGCCAGGAGACTGGGATTCCATTATCCAGTTTTCACTACGTGCCTCCACAGGTAGCTGAGGAAGATTTCCTAATTTTTACTTACGGGACATCTTCTAGGTACTGCAGAGCTGCAAGCTTCACTTTGTTGTGATGCAAAAGGTAGCAAAAAGGAGAAAAGAGTTAACACAACCTCCCATTACAGGAGGTTTACGCTTACAGGACAAGAGTGCTCAAATATCCTCGGTCTGTGTAGGATGCTGTATGTCATAGAAAGGTACACTTTGGAGATTTAATCCCACTCCCATACAATTAATAGAGCAAGGAGACAGGACAGATGGATGCAAAATGAAGCCTCTCAGTGTGAAGGAAACTCCTGATATTCCATTAGTGATGTAGCAAATACCAGGATGCTTTACTCTGCTGTGCCACAAGCCACTCAAGAATTAAAATATTTCTGTAATGCACAAGGAAGCTTGAGTTACCCAGAGTTTCTCCACGTCTCGGTTCATCCTTACCAACATGGGGATACTGACATTAAAACTCCTGGGGAAAGGCTGCCTTTCCAGGGCTCCCTGCATTGGTCAAGAAGGTGCTCTGAGAACAATCTTCCCTTTGCTTCTCACTCTTCCTCTGTCCCACCCAGTCGCAGCTGGAAAGCTACAAGCTCTCACCATGGGCTGTGCCATAGCAGCTTTAGACACGTTTGTGAGTGTTGCTTCCTGTCATCTCTTAGCTCCTGCTACTCAGAAATCAACCTTCTCTCCACAAAAGAGTTGCAGCCTCTCCTGATGAGCCAGCTCTTGGGTTCAGTTTGAAATCCTGTTCCTTGCTTAACTCTTCTCCCCACTGTGTGGTAACTGTTTGAGAGGCTGGGGCCCGTTGTACCCTCTCAGTATGACTCGTACAGGCACCTCCACTGCCCCTGCCTTTGGGAGCCCTCTTCTTTACAGGTCTGGTTTTGAGGAGCTATCCTGGTTTAGGGCAAACCTGGGAGGAAACTTCCAAACGGGCTCCTCTAAAAAGTAGATTCATGCAGGCTCATACCAGGCAAGGCTGCGGTGTTACCTTTGGGCTGACAGCTACTGCGGAGAACATGCTACTGCAGGACAGCACCTCTGCAAAGTAAAGGTGTCCTTATAGTAGGCAAAAAACCTGCCAGAGGATTTGGATACAAAATAGTAAATTTAATCCTGAGAAAGAATCACCCTAGATTTCTGTTTTTAACAGCCACACAGTGTCTATAAGACCATATTTATTCCTTCAGGATACTTACATTTATGGTGTGGATGAGATACGTTAGCCTTCAGGTTTTTCTTGGCCTCTGCAAAACTATTGTCCCCAGAATTGCAGAGATGTTTCAGCTTAATTATACAAACATACTCTGCAGAGTGTGCTTTTTTTCCCTTGCAGGTTCAGCCTCATCATGGGTCTAAATCTGCAGATAGAGGTAAGTACATTAAAATGGCGATGACTGATAGCTGATTTTTTGTGTTCACAGTGTTCCCTAATGTAGGCCATTTTTCATCATCTAGAGTTGCCTGATAATGATGTCATTTCCATTGCTTGAATCTTGAAGGAGCAGCCATATATCATGGAGTTAAAATGACTGCTTTTGGGGCAGCTAAATTGTGTTGTTATCAGTTTAAGGCAGTGTTTGCTTTGCTTCTGGGGACAAAATGACAGTTGGACTTTCCTAAAACTCATCAAACAGGGATGAGAATGCCAAGAATACAAATCTGCGCTGTAGTCAAGCTGGGGGGAAAAGAGGGGAGAGAAGAAAAAGGAGAACTATTTTTGTGTGAAGATGTGATGACCATCAGATAAAAATGACAAAGTTGCACTTGTCAGAAAATAAGTCATATTACTGATCACTGGATAGCTTTGATGTAATATTCCACAATCATTTAACTGAGATTTCATGGCAAGATTAATGGTAAAGATTTTAAAACATGCATGAAGAAGAGCTTTCTTCTAATATCCAGCTGTCAGACAGTTCTTATCTGGGGCTTATGTTGACTGATTATGATTAGGAATGATCTAGAACATGACCTTTAAATAAAAAAGAAAATTATGCAGATTGGAAGTGAACCGTCAAGCTTTTGGGTCTTTTCCTAAACATTTCACTACCTCAGATGTTTGTATGTACATATGTATGATATTATGCTTATGTGTCTTTGCAGACTCAGTCCCCCTAACCTGAAAAATCAGCCAGAAAACTCAACAAATTTCTCTGTCTTCTGTATCCCAAAATGCCGTGATTTAGGTTTAATACATAATTTCCAACATACAGGACTCACACTGGAGTGAGTTGTTTGTGAGATACTATGTGATTGTAAGCAGCGCACATATTTTGAGTGAAGGCAAACCAATCTGCCTGGAAAAAGAAGTGCTGGTTTCTAGTGTATGATGTTGGATGAATTGTTATACATACCTTGGAATGGATGGTGAGCATAAATCTCCCTTTGGATATTTCATGAAATATTTGCAGCATATTTTAAACTAGTTTAGTGATTCCAGTTCTTCTGTAGTGCCCACTGCCTACCTTGTGTTTTCGCAGGGGACTTCAGCAATGAAGGCAAGTATGGGTTGTGCTGGCCAGCCCCAGTGCCTGCCAGACTGCAGCCAGCTGGAGACACAGTTTTTGCCCCAAAGCCTCTCTTCTGCAGCTGAACACTGAAGAAATGTACTAAAAGAAAGGACTTCGCAGTTTTGGCCTTCATTAATTCCTTCTAAAATTGAAGGAGGTTCACAGCTTGGTTGTGTTTTTGACTTGGTCAGCCACTGAAAATGGACTCAGATTATAGAAAGCATCTAAGAGATCCTAAATTTTCTAAGACCACCTCAACCTGAGCAAAGTGATGGTGTCAGCTAGAAAGTGTTATTCACTTCCATATGGTATTGCCTTGCACAGCACAGGCATGCAGGACTGGCTGAGGTGGTTGATGCATGGAGGTCACAGCATGCCTGCAAACTGATTGGAACAACTGGCATTGGTGGTGCTCTCAATCTGCCCTGACCAGCACTGCATCCTTCCGTACACTGCCCTCTCCATGTTTTGATTAAAAGAGACTTCTCTACCCTTCTCCAGTTCAATATAAATTCATGGAGCTTGCTTGGACATGGGTAAAGTCCTGCACAGCTACATTAATCCCCTAGTTGAAAGTCATAGCCAGGTGAGAAAGATGAAACAGAAGAAAAACAGGGCTGCTCTGCGTGGAGCTGCCTTGGTACTCCAAGAAAGAAAAATGAGGGTAGACTCTTTCCCTCTGGAGTGAAGCTCCAGGTGCCTCCAAGCCCCTGGCTGAGGTGATCTGGGTTGGATAGCAGAGGCACTTCTGAAGGGCGGCCATGCCTCCTCTGTCACATCTGTGTTTGAAAAACTGTTCATACAACCATTGCAAAAAAGAAAAAAAAAACCAAAAAAAACCCCAACCAACCAACCAACCAAAAAAACCCCAACCCAACCCAAACCAAACAAAAAAACCTCTAAATCAATCCAGATATGTTTCTCTGTCTCTAAAACAGAGGGAACAATCAAAGAGGAATGTGATAGCATTCAAAATGCAAAATGAATTGGCATTTAATTGCAAAGGAAAATCAGTGTGACCACGTCCAACGAGATGGCCAGTGGTTTATTTTCCTTTTTGCTCTTATATTTATTTATTTGGGCTCACAAAGGGTTGAGAAATTATGCAGCATGACTGTGCTTCTTCCTGAGCTTGTTTCACACACCTGTGCTGCAGCCTGCCTATGCTGAACTCTGTGGCATGAGGAGATGTTCCATAAGATGTTCATCTTAAAGAACTAGGTTTTGTTTTCATGTGAAATTCTGCTCCCTCCTCTTCACTTTTTTTCCAGTGTCCAGTTACAGAAAGGGAAGAGAAAATGGAGAAGCAGTGGAAATATGACCCCATTTTGTCACCAAGAAGAAAAGGCAGGAGTAGTGAAAGCAGATTTCCCCCCTGACTTTTAAAACTATTGTTTCTGTCTTCAGGCACAATGGATTTGGGGATACCAGTTTTCTTTCCTATTCATAATAAATCCTGGAATTCTTAAAAGTTTGTGTTTATATCCAACAAAACTTTTAGGGAAATGTTTTCAAAATAGACAAAAATATTTTTATTTTCTCTTCTTCTGGATCTTGTACAGGTCTTTTTGTTTGTTTATTCATTTTGGGGTTTTGTTTGTTTGTTTGTTTTGGCATTTTGATCTTATTTGAGCTAAGTATAAAGAAGATGTAAAAGAGGGCTAATAAGACTTTAGGGTTTATAGCTGAATGGGAAGCATGTAAGTGGGAGATACCGCAAGAGCTTGATTTTCAAGTGGCAATTCAAAGGAAATGGAATTGGGGCCCTGACAGCTCCTTGTGATTCTGGAGGTAGAGGCTGTGCTGCAGATTAAGTTACTTGTATGTAGGACACATGTAAATATGGTGCAATACAGATCCAAATGGCTGAGCTTCATAAACTCTGTCAAGGATAAGGCTGCTCATGCCACTCACTCTCAAGACTTTTGTAAATCATATTGTAGACTCTTGAAATTGTGCAAAAGAATCTGACTTGAAAAATGGAGTAATGTTCAATCATTTAAAATGGAAACCTGGTTTTCAAAGTTAAATATCTAAACCCCAGAATCATAATGCAAGCAGTGTGGGAAAACTTGAAAACAAGAGTGAACATCCCTTTACAGCAAGATACGCAGTTTCGTTTGGAATATTGTAAATTATGTTGTTGTAACACAGGTATCATGAGTTCTAATGGCACAAGAAAGCATGATAGCACGGATTTATATCAAAGTCTATTATAGCAGAGAGTTTGTAACAAGAGCAGAATGTACTTCTGTCATACTCAAAATGTCATCTCAGTCACAGACTAGACTGATGAGGAAAAATTATTAGATGCAGAGATTTAATTTCTCTTTCTTTTTCAGAATGGGAACGTTTGATGAGCTCCCTTTAGGTTTCAGTTCTTAAACTCCAACTTCCAAGCTACCACAATAACACAAAGGAGATGGGTCTCTACTTGCATATTTTTCTCTTCATTTTTTAACTAACTGCTGGAAATCAATAAAGTTTCACTAATTACGCAAAATCTTTTTGCTCTTATTTTCTTGTAGAGGAAGCTGAAAAATACCCATGTCATAAAACAGTACCATATTTACTGCTAAGTTCTGGCCTGAACATGGAAAGAAATCCTCTTACCCACAGCCCTACACATGAGAGATTTTGTGTGAGGGTCTCCTTTGGTCTAGCTCCTCTGACTCTGCATCCTTTTCCTTCACCACTGTGAGCAGCTAACACCACTGCCAAACCTACAGACTCCATATTCCTAAGGATTTCAAGGAACTTCAGAGCAGCCTTCAGAGGTATTAATCTGTAATTAACACTCACTGCAGTCACTAAAGAAATTCAAAATCCATATTATCATCTTATTTCACAAAATCTGGCAAAATTTTGATTCACAGATCAAAAGATTGTTAAGTATTTCTTAAGAGAATTTTAGACTCTATGGGTAATATTCAGACATTGTTCTTTTTTAGCGAGCCTCTAATCGTTATTGGCAAATTACCGTTACAATTTTATTAAAATTGAAACCAAAACAGCTGTAGCTAATATTATGGTCTCTAGTGATAAAAAAAGGACAAAAATTAACAATTTTGCTTTCTTTCAATTGGATTAATTAAGAGCATGGGGCAAATTATGATTTTTTTCCATTTTAATATCAGAATTCAGTTGCTTTTGGTAGCAAAACAACCCCACAAGCCCGCACCCCAAATGAAATTACCTTAATCCAAACCCAAGCTGTTGCAGCTGGTTGGATTTACCTTGCCCAACTTTGTATGTGCATTTTTTTTCTTTCCAAAAGAGGCTATGCACAAACTCTTGATTATTACTGAATGCCCCATTCCTAACAAGAGAAATCTTTGTCTTTTCTAAAAAGATGTTTTGCCACTGTGTCCCGATGTGGTCTTATGATTCCTGCACAGACACCAGAACTGCACAGATTTTCTACTACTGAGGCTCCCTAGGTAGGTGAAAATGCCCATCCCCTCATTTTTCAGTCACAATTTTGGGAGTGGCGGTGATGAAAATCAAGGTAAAATCATGTCACACATTTATAACATTGCTAATAAACTCATAGCATGGGAAATGCTTATTTCTGTCTCCTGTCCAGCTTCTCCCATTTACATTGGACCCATATGCAGGTCCATCAAGCACAAGGTATGAGCCAGAGAGAATGCTGTCCTGTAATTTAAAGTCCAGGCACACCGGTAGAATTTCAGAGTGATAGAAAAGGAGCTTCTGTTCATCACTCATCAATGTCTTCCTGCTGTTCAGAGACTAAACATGCACAAACCCAGTAGGAGGTTGTTATGTTCCTGTTAGCAACTACTATACAGAAAGAGAAAATCCTGACATAAATTGTGCAGTCTGTCAAACACTGAACAACCCTGACAGCCCTCCTCTGTGTTAAATTCAAACATCAACAGCTGTGAGGTGCAAAAACTACAGTGGTAACAGCAGCTCAGGAGTCAAAAAGGTAGAACCCAGCATTACTCTCAACACAGACACATGGCACAGGTATAATGTGTCCCCTCTTTATATTGTCCAGTTCAGTATGTCTGGTATTATCACAGTACTGTGAATTTTCCCCCTCATCTGTATGTGTTATTAGAAATTAGGCTGGAGATTTTTCATCTTTATATCCACACATGTGCCAGTGAACAGCAACATTCCTTCTGTGTCATCAAAAGGAGTTACTTCTCCTCTTGCAGGCTTTTATCTACTGTACAGTGTGGCCGGAAGAAGATACAAAAAGATGCCTGGGTAGTCTCTTCAAAATAGTGTTCTTTTTTCTACTGATCACAACATAAATCAAAACAAATTAAACAGAGTTTCCTGCCTGGTAAGCTTAGTGTATACAATAGAAAACTTGAGCTGGCAAGTGCAGGTAAGCACTATTTAATCTAACCTGGCTTGAGAGAAAGAAGCCTCTTCTTGGTTCAGAAGAAGGCTGATAAGATAAAATTTCAAGGTAGCTAGGAAGGTTCTCTTATGCTACAGCCAAAGTCCATGGGTTAAAATGTGCAAGGGGAGAATCAGAAAGAAATGGTATAGGTGACCAAGGAGGAGTAAGAGAGGTGTGCAGTACCTTGAAGAAGACACAGCTAAGCTCAAATTTAGTGTAGCTCAAGAGCAGGAGGTTGAATTAGCCATTCCTGAAGGTCTCTGTGTGCAGCAGGATGCAGAGATTTTCCATTGATGCTAGTATAAAACACACATGTTTTCTCTGTGGAGTATATAATGAGGAAATACTCATTTTCATAAGCACAGCAGGGCTCTGAACTTACGTTTTTCACATGTAGGATTTGTGAGCTTGGATAATTGGCACTGCCAGGGAAGGTCGTGAAAGTGCAATTACTCTGTATTCTACCTGGGGATTTAGGAGTCCTATTAATTCCAAACTATAATAAAATAATAATACAAACGTTCTTTAAAGACAACAGAGCTAGCAATTTTATTTTTCTTTTTGCTAGGGGAAGGCTTTAATAGATAACAGCTATGTGAATGTGGGACCACATCAGCTACTTTCAAAACTTCTGTGTGAGCTGGGTTTGCAGTTCCAGTTAAGTTTATGAAAATACTCTTTTGTATAATAATTTCTACTTCTGATTTTTTTTACAAACCATACATATAACAGTAGATTTAATACTGTTGCCTAGTATTGTAGATTTCTAGGCAACTCATTTGGTTGCACAGTTGCTCCTGCCAAATGCAAACCTTTGATGTGTATGTGGCTGTTAATACTGAAGGTACCAGGATAAAACACCTTCAGGAATACAGATGTGTTATTAGGGATGACTTCTAAATCCCTTCAAATGATCATCTACATGATGTAGAACTGTAGAAGAATGAACTAGTAAGGAATTTAAGACACATAGCAAAGCAGCTGAATATGAGTTAGAGTGGAACGTTTTGAAACTCAGATAACTTAATCCAATACATACCCTGGTTTCATTTTTGTACAGCAACAGATGAATGTGGAAACGTGTAAAAAGGTGTTTATTTTCCTCTTAAGATTACACCTGTTTGGAGTGGAGGGAAATATTATGACTAATATACAAAATAGTCTGATACATACATTCTAAACTGTATTAAAAGAACTTCATCTGAGTGTTTCATCCACCTGATTTTCTCAGTGGCCCCTATTTTGACTAAGAGGAAATGTCTTGAGGTCCAGCAGCTATAGTGAAAACAGCCTTTCTTTGTAAACATGACTATTTGTGATGAGGAAGGTACTCTGCTAAAAAATGCAACCTTGCCAAAGGTAGTTTAAAATTATTGTCCCTTCAAATTCTGCTGGGAGATGGAAGAAATCTCTTTTTAAATGGTGATACGCTTTCCAGTACAGTCTGTTTAGCAATAAATGCTAAGGTTTTGGTCAACAGGGTTTATTTTGTTTGGGAATTTACAGAACCTCAATGAACTCTTAGCTTTCTTTTCTCACTACAGCTAGTTAAAAGCCAGTGGGATGTGGAGTCATGACTGAATGGATTCATGACTGAATGCTTTTGGAAACCTCACTCCAGCAATATAACTGCAAATACATTTTTTTCTTTCAGAAGCTGAACAATGATAGTGGTGAACCCATAAAGCCATCTATGACAGGCAGTTAGCCTGGAAAGACACCGTAAATTCACCTCTGATCTGTACCAGTTAAACCTTCTGTTAAATGGAGAAAGCCAAGGCCGGTGCTTTTCTTTCATTGCCTTCTCAGGACATTTGACTTGAGATGACTGTAAGAAGAACAGACCTCTGACAAGAGGCTTACTGGCCTCAGGGCAGTGGAATGGCATGATAGGGCTGCCAGCCCCATGGCTTTGACTGGCTTTCCCCATTTTCGCCTCCTCAATTTCTATTTAAAAGTTGCATGAGCTTTTTTAAACAAGAGCCTAAATTAACTGGCACAAATCAGCTTGCACAGTTGGACACCCAAGTGGAATACTTTATTTTTACATATCCAGCATATTTAAATGCTATTTGAAGACCTGGGCAGCACATAGATTGAGTAGTTAGGATGCACAATTTTCTTCATTTAGTTTACTGTTTACCAGCTAGCCCAGGCTGATGGAGACTGACACTCCTTGGTGCTTTGTGGCAGTTTACGCAGCAGCAGGTCTTAAGTGAGTATCAGTATCAAAACAGTCAATCAATATTGGCAATAAGTGGTGGCTTTACTGCAAATCCTCCAAGCAGAGAGACTAAAACTAGGGAACTGCCTTGAACTACTTAGCCCTTATCTCTTAAATACACAGCATGGCTTGAAAGCTGTGCCATGATGGCAGCCTGGAGTTTGGTAGTTGATAGCAGCAGCTGCATTCCAGAAGCTCATCCTTCCTGGCATCCCCCCTGTGTGGGGCTCAGTGGCCTTACCACAGCAGGGCAGGACTGAAACTAGGAGCAGGGCAGCACGCCCAGCTCTGCTGCCACACCAACAGTGAACAGGGACAACTACATCAAAAGAGGCAATGACGTTTATAAGGAAGAAGTGAAAAAAAAAAAAATACAATTTCTTGTACCTGGACAGTAAAAGTGCAGATGGCAGTGATATTTAAGGGAAAACATGCATGTCTTTCAAAACCTGACAGTCATTTGTAGATGTAGACAGGACTGTCAAAGCAGCTAAACCTTGAAACTACTATAATACTACTTGTGATTAAACTGGTATGCCAGGCAAAAGCTAAAGGGAAAAAGATCCTTTTTTTTTTAGAAAGGGACTGGTAATTGCACATGACCTTGGACAGTTCATTAAGTAAGAATCAAGTAAAAAGGTGCCTGGACAAAGGAAACCCCTAAAGTCTGTGACTATTGGAATAAACAAAGTAAGACCTCAAGCAAAGACAGCAGAGGACAATTACTTCAGATTTAATAGGTAGTGTTTGCAGATGTACAATACATCTTGGAAAACACTGTATTACTTGTTCTGGTTTCTGAAAAACTTAGAAGCCACTATTAAAATACAAATTGTTATAAAGACCGATAACATTAAAATGAAAAGCTGTAAGTCAGAGGAGCTGTTAGGTCATCTTGTAATCACAGAGAAGCTTTCATTTTCTGTCATGCATGTTATTTGCACTGTTGGTTTCTATGGCATTGGTTCCCAAGAAGATTGAAGAAAGTAATGTTTGAATAAAAGAATATAGGGATTTTAAAACATTCCTTGAAGTAATAAACAAGTGAGCAGCATGACTTTATCCTGTTGTACCATTGTGAAAAATATTTGCCTAAAAAACCCCTATAAATGCTATAACAATGATGACAACAAAAATTACAAGACAGTTTGTGAATCTACCACTTTTTTTTACCATAAATTGATTTAAGTATCTTTTGAACATACATATTTTTATCTACACAAGTTCCAACATAGTACTATAATATTACAGTACAATATCACAATATGAGATCTTGTACAGATTGTTCTCACCAGAGTTTGAATTCAGGGGAAGAGGAGAGGAGAGGAGAGGAGAGGAGAGGAGAGGAGAGGAGAGGAGAGGAGAGGAGAGGAGAGGAGAGGAGAGGAGAGGAGAGGAGAGGAGAGGAGAGGAGAGGAGAGGAGAGGAGAGGAGAGGAGAGGAGAGGAGAGGAGAGGAGAGGAGAGGAGAGGAGAGGCAAGTTATTTTGAGGAACTACCTCAAACATCTTTGACACATGGCCAAAAAGCCCAAAAATCCCAAACAAACCCACAAACCTAAAAATTCTATTTTGCATTTTACAATTTGTCATTGTTGTGGCTAAAGTTTTCACTTGCACCATGCCCTGTGATTTGTTCAGAGGGGGCATTTATCTTTCAGACAACATTAGCAGGAAGATGTTCTTCCATTTTCATGGGAAAGTGAGATATTAGCTCTGGTTTATTTAACTATTTCAGCTAAGGGTTTCCTAGCATCACAGAGATGTCAAACACACCCATGTCAAATGTATCCCATCCTTATGCTAATGCCTAACTATTCCGGAACTACACAAAATGTGTTGTAATCCAAGGGACAGGGCTTGACATAGTATCAACTGAGTATCTTTTTCTGGTGTTTAGTCTCCATTTATTTGTTCTCTATGTTCTTGAACATAAAAGTTGCTCCTCCTGGGTGAAGCCCTCTTGCCCAGATCAACTCTCACATCATTAGCTCATGCTTAGTGTAAAAACCTTCCTACCCTTAAAAAGCAATAATCTTGAATTGGTGAAAACACCAAGTTCACCCAAAAATGCAAATGAAAATGAGCTCTGTTGACTGAACAAAAGCATGGGGAGAAGTGTGTATATCTGCTGTGGGGAAAAGTGGCATGGCCAGAGCCAGGGATTAAGCCGGAGGCAGAGCATCCCCAACCTTCCCCAACAGGACATCAATTTGCACTTCCTGTTGACTTGTAAAAGTTCGAGTAAGCCACAAATATGTCTATATGCTCATTATCAAAGTAATTGTTTTGTCTGGGAGAAATAATTCTTTTAAATGTTAATTTCATTGGAAAAATATATAGATATCCTTTGGGTCATGACAGACGTAATTACTTTCTTAACTAATGAACAAAAACTGGTTCATCTTGTACTCCTATTTAAACTCTAATATGTCGAGCTATTCATGGATTTAGGGTCTTAAAAAGCCAAGAGCGGTTTCTAGTTATTACAAGTTGTTTATTATATAAATTTGTTTATTAAGTTGTTTCTTATATAAATGCATTAAGCTCGAGGGCAAAGAGTTCTAAGTATGTGGTCTTACTAAAAGTTATAAGGCTTAAGGTCCTAGTGGGGCGTAGAAGCAAATTGACAGAGAGTCCCAGCCACAGGGGCAAAGCTGACTGACAAGGAGTCCCAGCCATGGGGGTAAGGCAGATTCCCAGCCCAGAGTCCCATTCCCAAGCAGTGTTCTTTGAGGCAGCAGCAGCAGCAGCATCAGCAGCACCCCCCAAGGGATAACAACTGACAAAGTCCTGGCAGCGGCTCCCTGGCAAAGCCCATTCTTTCTTGTTGTAGATGGGAAGAGGGTGGATTTATCAACTGAAAAATTGATTAATAGATACCATTGCCCCAGCAACAGGGGCTTTTCTGTCAATAAATCTTAAATACATATTCATATCCCTGTCCATAGGTTACCCAATCAGCTGAAGACACAACTCTAAAACATTCTTTCTACACCAATCTAAACCTGATTCTGAAAGTGCATAAGACTACAAAGAACCATGAAGAATAGTATCAAAACCTACACATATAGCATATCTATTGACATGAAAGGTTCTATCATATATCTATTAACATAAAAGGTTCTATCTCGTTCACGTAAAGATTGTACCTATTCTATCTAGTACTGTAAGCGATGTTCTACTATGTTTTTGTTATGTCTAAAGCTAAGTTTCCAGGCCTTGGGGCTCTGGGCTCTGTGCTGGCTGACAGATTCTTAAGGCACTTAAAGCGCGGTTACTTTAAACTAAAATCTAAGCTTCTACTTCATAATTACTTAGGTTAGTATATATTAATTTCTCTAAAGGCTTTAATTCAACCCCTGCATTTTTCTCTGTCTCTGGGGAACCCAGGGAGAGATATACTCCAACACAAATATACTTAGAGAGTTGGCTAATTCCCCGGTGCATCTTCTCAACCATTTCCCTGTGATCAGTGTTTCTTCCTTTATTCAGTCCTTTGTCGTCTGTGTCTGAAGAGAGATGAAATGGCAGCACTATGGATCTGACCCAAGATTTCTGCTATTCTGGTGAATATCAGACAAACAAGCTCTCAGAAATTTCAGTTTTGAAGAAACATTCAATTAAAAAAAAAAAATTGTTGCAGTTTGAGAAGATGTAACTAATGTGTCTGAGAGAGTTTCTCTGAAAGAATTTCTCTGAAAGAGTTTCTCTGGCAGCCTTATTTGATGTTGGTTGACTAATGCACAACTTGGAGCACAAAATTTATTTTATTAATTAGTGAAAATGATAACTAAATTGATAAGGTTCAAAGCATGTCAACATATTGCTCTCTTGTCTCAAAAAATTAAGTCTTTGGAAACTATCTTGAGTAGAGCTCTGCTGTGATTTATTTTTTTTTTTTTTTTTTTTTTTTTAAGATCTAATTATTTCACAGACTGACAGTCAGGAGGGATGGGCACGTTTCATACCTCCTGGTATGAAGACTCCTGGATTAATACAAGTGTTTCTATAAAGTTCCTGACTTGATTCTAGATCACTAAATATTAAAAAGGGCTTTGCTTTGCTTTTCCCGCTTGAAGCTAGGCAGGACCAGGGGAGAGTCAATGCTATTGGGGGGGGGGGGGGGGGTCAAGAGAGAAGGAGGGCCCTCCCCTTTTGGTGAAAAGCTGAGGCCTGGGAATAGCTTTTTCATTAGGTAAAGGAACTTGAGAAAAAGAGCGAGAGATTGATAGGTTACTCTCAGAGACACTGCAGTCATAGGAATCTGTAATTTCCTCTGTAATTAAGAGCCAGGTGGACCCAGAACCCTGTCAAGTAGTTAGTTGAGAGTGTGTTGAACAGGTAGGCTGGAAGCTGGTCAGTGCCCACACTAAGAGGAAGGATCCTCCTCCTGAAAATCTGACAGTGACAAGTAGGAGTGGTACTTTTTACTGGAGTGGTACTTTTTACTGGAGGTTTGAAGCCCTGGAACCAGAAGAACAACCTACTGTTGAGGAGGACCAAGGTCCTGCTGGGATAGAGGAGTTGCCTAGGGCAGCACAATCTGTACCCTGCACTGCAACCACCTGTGCTAGAGAAAAGAAGGGTAGTTGTCATAGGTAACTCCCTTCTAACAGGAGTGGAAGACCTGGTATGCTGACTGGACCCCACCCACAGGGAAGTCTGCTTCTGTCCCTCAGGAATTCTGATAAGAGGCATTACTAGAAAACTCTCCAGTCTAGTAAGGCTCTCTGATTATTATCCATCAATGGTTCTTCAAGTTGATTGATGATGAGATAACAAAGAGAAGTCCAAGGGCAACAAAAAAGGATTTCAACGTTCCAGGACAATTGGTTGCAGGATCAGAAACACAGCTAGTGTTTTTCTTAATCGTCTCAGTCCCAAGGAAGAATAAGGATAGGAATAGGCAGATCCAAGAGATCAACACATGGCTCTGAGGTTGATGTCATCAGAAAAACTTTGGGATTATCTGTTCAGTACCTCTTCTACTGACAGCTGGTGGGTTGCACCTTTCTCAGAATGGAAAAAGAGCTCTAGCACAGGAGCTAGCAGGGCTCATTGACAGAGCTTTAAACTGGCTTAGAAGGGAGAAAAGGAAAATACCCCGCTCGCCAGCAATGATCAGTGGGAGGGTTTGTAAAACTTGAGGAAGTGAACACTAATGGACTACCTCAGTCTGCTTCACGAGGTATTGGCTACAAAGTACAACACCTGAAATGTTTCTCTACCACAAACAAGAGCAGCTCTAAGCTTTGACTCAGTCCCAGAGATTTGATATCATTGACTTAAATGAAACCTGATGACTGGAGTGCCCTGTTGGGCAGCTGCAGGCTCTTCAGGAGACGTACACAGGACAAAAGAGGCAGGGGGGTGGCATCACGTGTAACAGAAGGACTGGAACGTACAGAACCTGGAGTTGGCAATGGTGCAGTTGAGAGCCTCTGGATATAAATAAGGGACAAATAACATGGATGTCATTGTGGGAGTCTGCTCTAGACGTCCCAGCCAGGACAATGACACCAATGAACTGTCCTTTGAGAAATTAAGGGATGCTTCCAGATCAACTGTCCTTGTCCTTATGGGGGACTTCAGCTTTCCAGATGTTAACAGGAAACACCATACAGATGGCACAAACAGGGCCAGAAGATTCCTAAAACACCTGGATGGCAACTTCATGATACAGGCACTGGGAGAGACAACTAGGGAAGGTGTCCTCCTTAATTTGCTACTTGCCAACAGAGTGAATGTTGTGAACGAAGTGGTGATTAGCACCTGTCTTGCTCACAGTGCCTATTATGTGATCAAGTTGAAATCTCTATTGACAGTATCAACAAAACTTCAAATCTGGACACAAGGAGAGCAGACTACAGAGTGCTCAGGGAACAAGTGGAAAAGTCCCCCAGGATAATTCTTTTGAGGGTGCTGGAGGCCATCAGGGCTTGTCATTTTCTAAGCACTACCTTTTAAGGGCACTGGAGCAGACAATTCCTAAATGTCTGATGTCAAGCAAGTGAGGTAGAAGGCCAGGTTGCCTAAGTAGGAATTTTCTTTTGGAGGTAAAGCAAGAAAGGAAGGTATATACCCAGTGGAAGCAGGTCAGGTGACTTGGGAAGAATACAGAGGAGCTGCTTGGTACTGTAGGGAGAAAGTTCATGTGGCCAAAGCTCAACCAGAATTGAAACCAGCCAGAAATGTGGGGGACAATAAAAAGATGGCTTTTTGAATAACAGCAAAAGGCAGGGGAGTAATAACATTGGCCTGCTACAGGGTGAGGATAGTCCCCCCACAAACAGGGGACCAAGCAGAGGAATTTAATGCCTTCTTTGCCCTGTCTTCCATGCAAATTTTGAACAAAGAGGGTCCCAGTACCCTGAGCAGGAGAAACATGATTGTGAGGATGATAAACTCCCAGCTGACCCTGAAGTTTTGAGGGATCTGCTATTCTAGCTGGATCCCTATTAGTCTATGTTGCTTAATGGTATTCAACCGAGAATACTTATGGAACTGCCTGATGTTGTCATGAGGCCTGCCTTGATTGTTTTTTTAGTGATCCTGGGAATCTGGAAAGGTCCTAACTGGCTGGAAACTAAAAGACTAAAAGGGGCAAGGAAGATAACCCTGGAAACTACAGGCCCATCAGTCTCACTTCAATGTCTGGCAAGATTATACAGAAGATTCTGGAAGGCATTGAAGAACACCTGGAGGACAATGTAGTAATTTATCACATCCCGCACAACTTCATGAGAGGAAATTCCTGCTTATCAAACCTGATTTTCTTTTATGACAAGGTAACCCACCTTGTCCTATCAAGGGAAGCCAGATGAAGTCATCTTTTTGTATGTCATTAAAACTTTGATACTGTGTTTCACATGATCCTCCTGGAAAAAATGCCCAGCACTGGGCTGGATAAGGACATCATGTGATGGGAGAGCAGCTGTCTCATGGGTCAGACACAAAGAGTTACAGTGAATGGGGTGACATCAGAGTGGGGATCTGTCACTAGGGGGGTTACACAGGGTCCATCCTTGGCCCTGTGCTCTTCAACATCTTCATAAATGTTCGGATCCAGAACATGGACTTGGGAGGGATTCTAAGCAAGTTCGCAGATGGTGAAATACTGAGAGGGGCTGTTGACTCCCTCAAAGGCAGAGAGGCCCTGCAGAGAGACCTTGATAATTAGAGGGCTGGGCAATCATCAACCATATGAAATTCAGCAGGGGTAAGTGCCAGATTCTGCACCTGGGATGGGACAACCCTGGATGTACAGACAGACTGGGGAATGAGAGGCTGGAGAGCAGTGCCATGGAAAGGACCTGGGGTGATGGTAAGCTGAATGTGAGCCAGCAGTGCCCTGGCAGCCAGGCGGGCCAAGTGTGTCCTGGGGACATCAGGGACAGCATCTCCAGCTGGTCAAGGGAGGGGATTGTCCTGCTCCGCTCTGCTCTGCTCTGCTCTGCTCTGCTCTGCTCTGCTCTGCACTGGGGCAGCCTTACCTCAAGTGCTGGGGGCAGCTTTGGTTGCCACAGTATAAGGAAGGCATTAAACTCTTAGAGAGCATCCAAAGGAGGGTAACAAGGATTGTGAAGGGCCTTGATGGGAAGATGTATGAGGAGTGGCTCAGATCACTTGGTCTGTTCAGCCTGGAGGAGACTGAGATTGCTGTCTGCACTTTCCCCATGGGGGGAAGCAGAGGGGCAGGCACTGATCTCTTCTCTTTGGTGAACAGTAACAGGACTTGAGGGGATGGCCTTAAGTTGTGCCACAGAGGTTTTAGGCTGGATATTAGAAAAATGTTCTTCACCCAGAGAGTGCTTGGGCACTGGAACAATCTCCCCAGGGAAGCGGTCACAGCACCAAGTCTGACAGAGATCAAGAAACATTTGAACAATGCACTCAGGCACACAGTGTGACTCTTGGGGTGTCCTGTGCAGGGCCAGGAACTGAAGTCTGTGATCCTTTTGCTGCTTCAGAGACGTGATTTGATTTTCTGGATGCTGAATGACAAGAGAATGACTCTAGCAAAAATTTGTGAATTCTGAGGCAATTATCATTTGCTCTGGAGACTGCTATGAGATCATCAGAAATGCTGAATAGTATGTCTGGAGATCTAGGCTGCAGGGGATAAACCACATGTGATTTACTGGAAAACCTAATAGAAGAGCAATATGTGGGAGGAGAAGAGAGGAAGGAGATGAAGAGTTTAAGGATGTTATCTCGTCATTTCAATCTCATGTTTGCTCTTTTTATTTTTCAATCCAAATAAAACTTACTGTCTCAGCTCCTCCCTGTGACACAACATGACCTCCTGGGAGGTCACAGCATTTGGTCCATGGAAGCACAAGGACAGTAAGATGACAATGATTTCCAAACACAGTGTCACTTTCTTATCCCAGAAAATCCCTCAACAATGGAGAAAAAACCCAATATTTTTCCTTCCTCCTGATCCCAGTAGTGCAAGAACACTGCCTGGGACTCTGGGAAATCACCCAGTGGTTGCAAACCTGACCTTGAGGTTTCCTTATCTCCAAGAACTTTTTTCCTAGCTGGAGGGTGGGGGTGTTGCAGGGAGACTTTCAGTCCCAGCGGGTTGGTGTGGGATGCCCAGGAGACCCATCTGTAGGCACCCAGTGTGGCTGCCAGATACAGGTTATCAGGGCAGTTAGTGACAGAGTGACAAACAATTTTCTTGCCTTTCCAAGTGAAATCCTTTTGCCTTCTTTCCACTCTTTCTCTTGCTCATCATATGCTGCCTACAGCTGAGGATGTTTTGCTGTATTTCAAGCAGAAATATTGAGATACTGTTTTGGGGTTTAGAAAAAAAGTGCGATTCAGAAAAATATGGCTATGAAACAAAGAGAAAAAAAGCAATGTCTGTGTAGTAGGAATGGGCTCACAGGCAAGTCAGAGGTAGTTTAAAAACAATAATAATTAGAAATCATGAAAAATATGTGCTATTATTGTGGAAGGGAATGGAGATAAACACTGAAGGCTTGTCCTTGCTTCCAGGAAATGGAGTTCAGGATGTGTCATCTGACAAGAAATGGCTCCTTCTGCTACTGGCGTGGCCAGGACTGACAGAGATGTGGGAATTGTGAAGGGATGCCAGCACCAGTAGCCAGGGTTAGAGACAACTTTCTCCAGCCAGACTGAGGTGGAGAAGACAGGTGAGGCAACAAATTCAGCTAGAGTGTTGTCATGGAGCAAACTCCTCAACTCTCAAGCAGCAGCATCCACTGGGCAGCATCCAGCTGATGCTGCTTCTCACCCTCCCAGGTCCTCTGGATATTGTTTGGAGGCTGGTTATATGTGGCAGGGTCAGGACTTGGATTTCCAGGATATAGTAACATATTCACACCAGCAGACAGACTGAGTGCCAAAGGCACCCAGCAGTGTTGCAGCAGGTGAAGCAGAATGGTGGCCATGGACCCCTCAGGTAAATCCAAGTGAGAAGATGCAGATCTGTATATGCTCTCCTTCTGTCAGTACCAGAGGAGCTCCAGGTTTAATTGCTGCCTTTATAGATCAGAGCAGCAGTGGCTTGAACAGCTTGTCCTTTTGGTCTGTTTTAGGAGAATCAACATATATAACTGCTTCCTCCCACACCACAGCCGTCATCACTCACACTGCATTAAAAACGGCTCCCTATTTAGCTGCATTACTCAGAGGGAGGATCTGTAGCCTTGTCTTGAGTGAGGATTTTGCTGAGACACCAGAATAGCTCTAGCAACAGAAGAGCATGGAAAACCTACCACAAGATCCTACTGTCACCAGCATGAGGGAAAAGCCATGGCTCTGAAACAGGGGATGAGATGATCACAGCTGTAGTAAGAGAAGAAGTAGTTCATTTTTTGCCTTCCCCAGTGTCTCATGGCACTATCACAAGCAGGAGACAGAACCTTGCTCTTCTGCTCTGGCTAACTGGATAATTTGTCCTGGTAGGTGTCACAAGGGAGTCCCAGTATGATTATGTTTGAAACAATTATTAAAAGAATAATAACTAACTAAATATATATGATTAATAAAAAAAAAAAAAGTGTTGGGCTTTTGATGTAGTGCAGTGCAGGGAAGCCTGCCAGTGGTTACCCACATAATCTTGGCTTTGCAATGAAAAAGAAACCAGAAATAGTAAAAACCTGCCATGCACTGAGGTCTGCATTTCAGAAGTGGCAGATCCCCACTCTGTTGCTTGGTAATTCATAGAGCGAGCCCTTCCCTTCCTGACACATGTGCAACCCCACAGCATCTACCTCTCCATTAGTCAGACCTCTTCAGGAACAGTGGCTTTTTAGATTCAAAATGCCTGCTGGTTTTTGTTTGTTTGTTTGTTTGTTTCCCTCTTCCTCCTCCAGTTCTGGATCGACTGAGCCCTGATGCATTACAATAAAAGAAAGCAGGATTTACAAAAGCTGAGATTCAATCAGATGAGTGTCACAACACTTCTGACACCAGATTTGGATGCATCTTCAGCAGAGAATCTTCAGCTCCTGGCTGCCAGGCATGAGGCTGGGCTCTGACAGGACCAAGCTTCTCCTTGCTGAAGATTTGGGAATGAGATCAAGCAATGCCCGGTGTTTCAAAGGATCTCTATCAATGTAGAAAGCTCCTTTAGCCATTCTGCCCTGCAAATAAGCCTTGGAGAAAATAAGCCGCTTCCTGTCCTCTAGAAGATGCAGGCAGGTAGCTGATACTCCTGTGGCAATGTTACTAGGTGTTCTATGTGAAGAGTGTTTGTGCGACTATCTTCCTCCTGAAGCCGGCTTTATGCACAAGCAGTCCTTTCACATAATTTTCTCCTGTGGCAGAGTTTTCCACATCTTCTCCAGATACGCGTCAGCCTGGGGTCTGAGTACAGCGGAGTGCCGCACTGTGTAGCGAAGTGCTGCAATTCCTGCGTTATCTAGTGGGGTTGTCCATCAACCCCTCTCTTCAGGCAAAGAAAACTGAAGTGGCTTCTCTGCCATCATAAAATTCTGATCTCCTGCAGCATCCTCCATATCAACAATGCAGAATACGAGTTTACGGCCCAAATTAACAGCCTGCCTCCTTCCTTTCCCCCCACGTTACAGCCGACAAGTAGGTGAAAGTTCACAAAACATCTCCCTTAACCCTTCCGTCTGGCCGTGCCGTTTGTCAGCGGCGGGCCGGGCCTGCGGAGCGGGGCGGGCAGGGCCTGGGGGGAGCGGGGCGGGCAGGGCCCGCGGGGAGCGGGGCGGGCAGGGCCCGCGGGGAGCGGGGCGGGCCGGGCCGGCGGGGAGCGGGGCGGGCAGGGCCGGCGGGGAGCGGGGCGGGCAGGGCCCGCGGGGAGCGGGGCGGGCAGGGCCCGGGGGGAGCGGGGCGGGCAGGGCCCGCGGGGAGCGGGGCGGGCCGGGCCGGCGGGGAGCGGGGCGGGCAGGGCCGGCGGGGAGCGGGGCGGGCAGGGCCCGCGGGGAGCGGGGCGGGCAGGGCCCGGGGGGAGCGGGGCGGGCAGGGCCCGCGGGGAGCGGGGCGGGCCGGGCCGGCGGCGGGCGGCGGGCCGCGGCCGCGGCGTCTCGCAGGCCTGCCCTCACCCTGCGGAATGCCGCAAGCCGGACCGTGTCGCAGCGAGGTCGTGGCACGCCGCAGGCACAGAGCAGGTGCCGGGGATGCCTTGCGGGCCGCTGGCGAGCACGCCGCACGCCAGACCCCTCGCTGCCCGCTCGGGCGATGGCGCTCCCCCGCTGCTGCGGCCTCCTCGCGGCAGCCCAGAGCCCCGTGAGGGGCACGAAACCACGCACGGCTGTGAGGAAACGTGCCAGGGAGGCAAAGCCCTTTGACAGCCTTTTGCTGTGTTGTGTTTTCCAAACCGTACCCAACCTGACGGCGGAGTCACAGAATAGTCTGGGCCGGAAGGGACCTCTGTTCCCTTCTATCTCCATCTACTTTCAATCCCCTCGCTACGAGAAGGGACGCCTTCCAGTAAGGCTGCACGCTTGTTTTCTGAATTTTGATAGGAATTACAACCTTATAGCACTAATCTTATAATGTACGGTAATAAATTCTGACACTTCTATTGTGAGACCAAACTAAAATTTAACAGGTAGGAAAAATGTTGGGAGACAAAAATACACAGCAAAAAGACCAAAGCAACTGATGGAGAGTGAAATCAGTAAAATAATGCTAACAAGGATAAACAAAAGCTTCAATCAGAAATTGTGGCTTTGAACTTTGTTACTTCAAGTCTGGAACCAATAATGTGGAGGTTCCACAGTGGGTAAGTGAGAATGAAACAGAGAGAGATTAAAAGGTAAATAAAATATGAACTGAAACAAAACTGTGAATTTTTCTTTTTTGGTACTGCATTTTCCCCTTATTCCTTGAAATAGTCATTAAATAAACTTTGGCTTGGCAGAAAATTCAGGGCACTTTAAAGACTGTTAACATAATCTGATATGTAACTCTACATTATCTATTTCAAAGAAAGAAGCATCTTGTCAAAGTTAGAGTCAAGGGGACAATTCACAGTGAATAATTTATTCAGTACATTTTGTCTTGTTTTCTACTCCCAGATTGTCCAGGAGGAAATTGTGATTCCTTTGAATATATTTGAGTTTACTCACAAAAGGCTTTAAGTGAATTATTTTTAGATTGGGTTCATGACTGAATATGATACCTGCTACTTGATCTCTGTTGGTCAGTTATGATTATAATTAGGCAACTATTCACAGTTGAACTAGACACAACTTATTTAAAAAATGCAGTCTCATTTCTGTTTGCAAATTATCCCCAATGCAATCTGTTTTTTGTGGTACTGTTTATGTTTCACCATATATGACCTGGTAATATAATATATATTTGGTATTCATTTCTTCTCATCTGAGCAGTGCTGTACTATATTATCTTCCTGGCCAGATGATGAAAATCACATATAGCCTGTTTAAATTCATGAGTTGTCAGCCAATGTTCATAAATGTTCAATTAATCTGCAGTTCAGTTAATCTGTTTCCTCACAAAAAGGAGGCCACTTCAGTACAAATGCTCCTGCAAACATTTACTGACCACTTTTCATCAACATGTTGTGAACAACCCTATGAATATTATTCATGTATTGACATGAATCCATGATTTCCATCATTGTCATGAAAGAAGGGGTCGATAACAACTGGTGAATCAAAAGGTTTTGCACACAAATGCCTCTGGTCTTCACTGGGCCATGCCATTTTGATATGATATGTAGCTGTCGTTACCCATATAGAGTGAGATATTGCTTCTATTCCCTGGCCAGTCAACGGGGCTTTATCTTGTTCAGGAAGCTGCAGAGAAAGGTTTTTACCTGCAGACATTGCAGTCCTCCCCAGCTCTACTCCAGGACCTTCTTGTGCCTAGTGAAAGCCTCTCATGGGGTCCTTAATCCCTTCTCAGCAATATGTGAGGATGAGGCATTGTGCTGGGAGAAGATCAATGTGAGTTGTGAGAAGATCAGCTCCACTGCCTTCAGGTGAATCTGTGGCCTCAAGGATGGGGAAAGCTTCTTGTCTCCTAGCTCTCAGCTGTTCTGCTATCCACATTTGTCCAAGCCATATCTTCCCTGAAATACCTTTAACTATATTTCTGAAAAACTATGAACACGTATGGAAAAAACCACTGCAGCTTACAGAGTAGCAGTAAAAACTGGCAAGAATAGATGTCCCCGTCAGGCAGTGCTCAGAATTTCCAGGACAGAGTTCTCTCTTGAAAGGAACACGTGGATGCTTGTTAAAAAAGGCAGATTCGTAGAAATATAAAGGCACTCATACTTTGTGCTGGATGTCAGCTCACTTCAGATACTGCATGTGGTCTGTAGGAGACCCAAAGCTTTCAGCCTCAGGTGGTGCTGCAGCTGCAGCTGATATTATTCTACTCACGTGCAGAGAAGCCGTGGATGGCCTCACCTGACATAGCATTGCTGGTATTTCCAGAGAGGCTTCTCAAGCACCTTGTCCACGTGGACAAACTTATTAACCCAGTTATTCGGGTGACTACAAGTCAGTATCTTGTGGCTGAAGCGAAACAAGTGGCTTATCCTGCCATGGGAAAGCAGAGAAAAATGCTTGCTGGCAGTGGTTTAGGAGGGAAGTTCACCAAGTGTCATCATTTATGGGAGCTCTAATTTCAGAAGTATATTGAGACGTTGTATCTGCCAAATCCTCATGAAAATGAGTCCATGCTATTACTTACAATGAAGCAGTACCCAAGGGTATGTTCACAAGATGTGTCTTCACCAGCAGGTGAGACAGGATGAGTGGTGGTGGCCAGTGTATCCATCCACAGCACCACCATCTGAGCCTTGAAGACAGGTGAACAAACATGAATATGTTCAAGAAAAGCATATATTTGCCTACGTCTTCTATTTACAAAGAAACTGAGCTGCTCAGTCAAGTGATGTAAATGAGACAGTGCCTCATTTATTAGTGTGGTTGTTTGTAAAAAGAGTAAGTTTCATATGAAATTCAAACAACACTTAATGATGGCTTCAGTAAACAAAAAGGAGACTTCTATTTGCATTTTTTCCCCCAGGTGCCCATGCTTTTTACAGCTGCAATAGCTTTGTTAAGATACTTGACTTAGTCTCTATTAATATCCTTATCACCTTTGCAGACATGACTTGGTTTTCAATCTCTTTTGTAAGTGCAGAAACATCTTTACATCTGTCATACATCTTTCCACCTGGTAATTAGTGGATAAAAATGAGAGAGCTTCATCTTGCTGTCCTCTGAAGAAATTCACAAATTTCATGGTAGCTCAGTTTTACAAACTGCATGACACAAACCCAGCATTTCTAATACTGTTATTTCTCAAAGAAAAACATTCTTAGTAGTACAACAACAACAACAACACCTCCAAGCCAACCAAACAAACACAAAACCCCCACCCCCCAAAAAAAAAAACCCCACAAACAAAAAACCCAACCACAAAAAACTAAACAAAAAGATTACTCCAGAAAGTCAAGCAGAACAGTGAGCCAAATGGAGTTTTGATAGAACAGGTGTCTTGCCACAATGGCAGAACTTTTTAATTGCTTCTGTTGAAATAGTACTTCTGCTGAAGAGTTAGGTCAGTTTAAGTATGTGGAAGTATAATAATTTTAGAGGCTAAACTGCACTTAATGACAAGAAATGCTTACTCTAGCCTAGTGCAAATGAACACAGCACCATGAACATGAGGGTGAGTGACAAGCTCTTCAGGGTGGAAACTGCACAGGAAACCTTCTGGTGAAAGCACAGATGATACCTTTCCAAGGATGCTCCTGTCTGTATGAAACTCTTGTTTTGTTACAGAAGTTTAGTTGTCCAAAGGCTCCAAGCTGGACTGCAGTTTCAGCCTATGCCTTGGCCTGCAAAGATGACGTTAGGTGCTGGTGAGGTGCCTTGTGTGGTCAGCTGTGATGCCCCAGCTCTGTGACCTGGCCCTGAGCTCCCCCTGGGACTACTAATGGACAGGGGACAGAGGCTGAGGGACGTTTTTTTGTGGTCCTAGCTGATCTCCTACCATAATTCCACCCAGGTATTCTAATGAAAGACGTGAATTCAGCTTAATCTTTGTCAAAATATTAATTAGTACTTCTGACTGAATTCTTTTAACTTTTGTCCCAATGTCCTCTGTGTCCTTCTGCCCTGGTCTCCATGGAACAGAGCAGTGAGCTGGAGTCACGGGCTGAGAGATGGGGTCAGGTAGTCAGTTCCCCAGGTGCTGGTTCCCAAGCCGTTCCCTCCAGCTTGTCAGTACCCTGTTAGTCCCAAACTGCCCCAGGCTACTGCGATACCCAAATTATTCACTGGAACACTTTGCCTTGAGGGAACCACAAACTCTATTTCTTTAATGATTTTAATGGTCAGAATAGTGCCAGGTCAAGCCATTTAATTGTGTATTTAATTAGTCATCTGTATGCATGAAACTTAAAGGTGTTCAGCTGTGCTATTTTATAGAGATTAACTAAGTGGACAGTAAATCATCTATGCCAGCAATAAAAGTCTTTATAGCAGTACTCCTTTTTTTTTCTTTCTTTTTTTTTAATTTTTTTTTTTTTAAATTTTTTCTTTTAACTTTTATTGCTGCAATGTTTGTACTGATAGAGGAACAAGAATAGTTCCGCTCTAAGAGATGCAAGAAGCACAGTTTGAGATTTTGTCTGAGATCACCCAAAAACAACAGTGGACAACCCAGAAGAAGCTGAAATGTGAAGTTCATAGCCAGATGACCCAAAAAGCTATTGCCAGCTATAGGTTTGTGGTGTAACAGAAAACAAAAACGCAAGCAACTGGGCCCTGTAGAAACTCATAATTTAAAGAAGAGTGGGACAAGAAATATGATCTGAGCTGCTAAGTAGTAGTTCTCTGTCTTGAATAGATGTTAAGAGTGTTTGGCTGCTAATGGTTCACAAGTTTGCACTGGCAAAATATTTCCTCAGGTGAGTGAAGTCAGCCTCCTAGTCTTGCTTGTTCTGTAAGTGAACAAACTATTTTCTGTGTAAGTGCCATTGAAATGCTGCACAGAATTATGGGACCATGATCTGCATAGATAAAATATGTGTTTTAAAGCAGGGAAATTTTTTTGCATCTACATCACATGGATAGTCCGTCCTAAACAGAACCAATGTGGTCATTATTATTTTTGCCCCAGTGTTTTCCATGCTGTACTTCACGATAAATCTTTCAGGAGAACACTGGCAGTTTGTGTGGAGCACTGACCTGTGAAACAGAGGAAAATAGGTATTGTTAAAAGTCTTGGCTTGCTTGCTCAGAGATCATGTGGCAGAGCCAGGCAACTTTTGAAGTGGTGCACGGGGAGTAGCATGAGCAGTAAATGCTGCCATAACAACACGAGTGACCTGAGTGTGTAAGCCTCTTTGCACTACTTGGCACGTTTAGCCTGATAAATAACATCACGCGACTTCCATTCCCATCATGTTGTTATTCCCGCATGACCCAGATGGGCAGCCAAAGGCCCACCATATATGTGGGTTGCTCTCAGAGGAAACAGGCAATCGAGTCAGGTGTTGCTGAATGACTGCTGTTTACCTCAATCCTGCTGCCCTCTGCTCAGGTGGAAGCAAACAGGACGAGACATCCTCTTCATTCACAACTTTTAAGCAGTTCTTGACCTCTAAACTTCTCCTTTGTCTTTCATCCAGATCAAGTGCTTCTTTGCTGCCTTCTCTCTTGTTTTTCTGCTATTCCTGCTACAGGCACCCAGACACATACATCTGTAAGCACATAATGTAGCCCAAAGCTATGCAGTTTAGCTTCTGCTCAGGCACAGCTTCCCAGGTGCCCTTCATGGATGCTGTGCCTCTGGAGGTGTCCATGGGGAGTGAGGGCTGTGACCGTGGTGAAGATATGCGCAGAGCTGCTGAAAATCACTTCTGTCTTCCTTAGCTGCTGGGAGTTTACAATGACTGCCTGCTGTGGCAGGAGGAATGGACCTGGGCCTGTGCTGTTCTGGGAGGTGGATGTATCCAGATCTTGCACAGGCCTGATGAGAAGCTAAACTGGGATATTTTTTATGCCCTTTAGTTATAAACTCTCAAAAAATATTCAGCTATAGGTAGGATAGAACACTTGATAAATTCAAGTCATGTTCAGCAAACAATTCTATTCAAATGTCTAATCCTGACTATGGAGAAAGAATTTTTGCAAGTATGATTTTTTTATTCTTTATTTTAAAAAAGGAAAATGGTCATTCAGGAGTTTCAGGCATTCAATTTTGAGCCAAAAATATTTTTGGTTGAAGAAACCATTTTCTTTGTCCTGAAATAAATGAAAACATTAATTGGAGCACAAATCACTTCCCAGTAGCCCCAGATAAGCACCTCAGGAAGGTGGGCATCTGCCTGTGAGTGACGCATTCTTCCCTGCTCTTCTACTCTTCATCTTCCTTTCTGGTTCCGTTCTCACAATTTCCCCCCTCTTCTCAGTTGAACCATTTCCCCTCAAGTTTGCTCTTCCTCCCTGTCAAAAATTAATCAGCTGAATAAATCTGCTGTTCTTCCAAGAGGAGGGCTGCCCTTTCCCTCTCCATTCTGCAGTCACCTGGCTCCTTCTCTCAGAGGGTCTCCCTGGTTGTGGGAGAGGGGAGTTGGGGGCACATAGCTGTTGGCCAGGAGGAGCGCACAGGCCTTTACTTCACTGTTGCAAGCCGTTTGAAATAGGAAAATTCTCTTTGACAGATTCATGTAAATGCTGCTCCACTAATATCTCCCAGACACAGATTCAGACACCTGCTGTACCCCTTCTTCCCTGACCAGACAGATTATCTTCTTTTGGATTTGTCAGCCTCTTTCCTCCGCTCAGTGCTGAGTGAGCTCTTTTGTCCTTCTGCAAAACCGCACAGGATCAGACCAGAAAGGATAAGAGTTTTCCACTTCCCCCAAAGCCCTTGGAAGCCCTTGCTGGCTTTCTCTGTGCTTGCTTGCTGCCAGCCCCCGCAGGAGCTCTGTTTGCTCTTCCCGAGACTGCAATTACCAGCACTCCCCTTGGCAGCTCTCCTGCCCTGTTACATTCCTTTTTGTTATGCTAATAGACTTATAACCAACTCCGGCTTCTGAGACTGTAATACACCCCTTTTGATTCTCTAATCTACTTCTCTCCATGCATTACAGCACAGAGCAGTGTGCCAAGGACCTGGCAAAACGTGTTTAGCTGACTGATTCTGGTTGTTCCTATTAGATCCTGGCATGCTTCTGAGATTTGTCACTTCCACACAAATCACACTCCTAATCCTGGGGTTTAGCAAAGTTTGGATGGATTTGGACTCTACTACATCTTTTTTAGGGGAGATGATAATGCTCTTTGATGAAAGATTTCTGGATGGAAAGTCTCCACACTAAGTATGAGCATGAGAAAAATTTACTTTTGTTCCAACATTTTATCTTTTTTTTAGTTTAAGTGTGGGTGTTTGTGTCAAGATGGCAGTGTGAGCACATTAGGGCTCTGAACTTGCACTCAATACCTTGGTGGGGGGATGATGTGGTTTATGGTTGCTGTAGTGGCATATACAAACATGGACTTAACTTAGATCCTGCATTCCGCAACCTGTCCGTCACAGAGCTGATGGTTCATATTACATTCCCAGGGAACTGTCTTCCTAGTGGAAACCTTCTGAAGTGTTCAAGTCTTATGGGACTGTCTCTCCTCAGAACAAGATTAGTATTTTCATAAATCTTGAAAAAGACTATATGATTAAAAATATTGAAAACCGATTTTATAGCCATTTTCCTCTCTCATTGCAAAGACGTCCTCTGAAGTACCAGTCTTTGGCACTTGTACTACGGTACTATTTCATGGCTGCTTTTTGTTGTTGTTGTTGTTAATTTATTTTTTGCCTCAGTGATGCAGGAGTAGTGCTTGGACTTAGGTCACTTTGTCTAAAGATCATATATCAATCAGTTGACTTGTCTTGGTTTGGAAAGACAGGTGTCTGCCAGGGAAAGCTGGAACCTCCCTCTCAAACTTTATCCAGGTAGGAATACTTGGCTTCTCCCAATGGGCAGAGCATCTCCCAATGGGTAATTTTATCAGCCATGTAGTGAGCCTTAATGGCCCATTAACAGCAGATATCTCCTGGAGGGAGGATGGGTTGTGGAAGAGATAAGGAGAGTTGCTCCACCTGGTTTTAACAGCTGGCCATTAACAGAAAACACCTGCCCCCTCCCCACTGGAGTTATGAGGAATGACTCATAGAAGAGATAAACACCTCTTCAACTGGTTTCAACAGATGGCAGTAGAATACATGCTTTTGGTTACATCTTGCATTGCAACCCAAGACATGACTATGTGAAGTTTGGACTGCAATATTTGTGTGACAATTGTGACAAAGTTTGATCCACACTGAGAAACCATTTGGGGGGATGAAAAAGGAAAACTTAGAAAGGACGGACACAAAAAATTTCATGCATACATACACATATATATGTGTGCATATATATATATAAAATTATTTTTTGTGTCAGAAATTGAGGGTCAGTTCTGTGGTGGCTGGTAGAAACAGCTGCACACCAGACCATCACATGTGAACACATGGGAGGGATGTGGGATGGATTTTAGTAGCATGAGCAGGGATGAAATTGCACGGCTGGCACGAGATTTCATCTTAGAGACAGACTGCTGCTGCCTCTGCACAGATTGCCAGGCTTTCCCTAGGGTTAATTTGTTTGTTTAACCTCTCTCACAGTAAATAAGACTTGGAAGAGCTTCATACAAGCTTTGACTTCACATAAAACGTGACACCTTTCAGTGTGCCAGGGTAGAGCAGATAAACAGCCAAAGCTGAAGGGCCCTTCCACAAAGCAGCTCTTTCCAGATACCTCTCAGGATATGAGCACCAATGTTGAGCTTATCCAGCTCTCAAGGGGACATGATATTTTTTGTCTGTAGGAAATCCTCTTTGTTTCTGTCTAAAAGCGAAAATGTGGGCAGTGCTGCCTTCTGAAAACTGCAGCAAGAAGCTGCTTTCACTGCCTTCCAACTTTCCTATTGCTCTCCACTTAAATTTCACATGGATTTCATTTATTGTTCTTGATGGCTTAGCAAGAAATTATTACTGGAAGGGAATTAACTGCATGTCGTGTTTGGAAATCTGTTTTGATTTTGTTGCTGTGTTGATCCTAGCTTTCCTCTGAGAAGACAGCTGATCCCTGCTCTTGTCCTTGACATCGAGGAGGTCTGCTTTCTGCCAACTGCTACAGCACTTCATTCAACCAGGCGAGCAAAATGAAGCTTGACAGTCTATTGGCAGGATGACTTTCTTACTAGGCAACCTATCCCCACCATTTAATGGGGACACAGCAATTAAAAATTGTAATAATGAAGAAACATTGCCACAAAATAGGAGCCAGCAAAAATGTCAGTAAAAGGTCCAATATGTGATCAGAAGTAGAAGTAATTACTGCGGTTACCATGCCCCAGGCCTCAGTAACCCCTAAGAAGTATTTAAGTATTAGTGTAATGAGGCAGGGAGTAAGTTAAGTTTTGGGAAAACTCCTTTGAGCAGTGGAGGACCTTTTGCCAGAGTAGTCCTGCCACACCATGCAAGTCAGGTGTCCTAAACTGGAGCGCACTGCCAGGCCCTCAGTTTTCCAGCTCTGCTTCTCACTTTTACAGGGATGAAGCTGGGACAGCGCACAAGGTGTCGAGATTCCAGCTTCTCCCTGCCCTGCCCCGTGGGCCCCTTGCTCTCCACAGCCCTGCTTTTTTTCTTTGACAGTGAAATTCTCTGTGGCAATTGTCCTCCTGAATTGTGCATGGAATCGATTCCTTCAGAGGCCAAGAACAAGGTGACCACTCCCAGCTGGTGTTCAGCTCTCGGTTACACCACGTCTTGCATTTTATGCCAGTCAGGCTGCACTGCAGTTGGGGCTTAAGCTTGTAGCAGTCGTCTTCTTTTGAAAATAAAAGCATTAGAAATTTCAAAATTTTAAAACATGGTAGTTGCAGTGGGCAGGGGAATTCAACTCAGAATATTCAGAAAGCTAACAGCACCAGGGAAAGGTGAGCTGTGCTTTGCTTGATCTTCTGAGGAGCCTGACCTCTATTTGGCCTGATGTAAAGCAGCTGTGACCATGAGCTACTTTCCAGCACAAATGAGGGGTGATTAGAGCAGTACAAAGCCCCCTCCTGTAGTTTTTTAAACTCTGTTGGATGCTGGCTGGAGGGAGGGATTGGAGAGGGAGGAAGGTGCACCAGGAGCCCTGCAGTGCAAGGACTTGAATAGAGATTCATTTTATTTCTCTGTCAGGAAAAATGCTTGGTCATAATCACATAAAATTGTGTAGTTTAGACACTTCATTTGCAATAGAACTTCTCTTCAAGGAAGAAAAAAATGAGAATATGGCATAAGCCATGATGACCTCATGAGCCATTATAACCTAAGGAACAGACCTAATTCCCTTCTGTGATAAATCATGAATTGATCTTCCATTTATGTCCCCTTTTTAAAAACAGCAATGTGGCTACATCTTTGGGGCCATGCAATGATTGTTGCTTGGATGGTAATTGTCTTGCCGTTTCTGCATCTCCTTTGGGCAGCAGCCAAACTTCCCTTTCCATTTGTCCCTTCCCAGCCCTGCCCTGTGCCTTGCACGCCAATACAGAGCGGCCAAGCACCGCGTCCTGCCCCTTGGCCGCAGCCACCTGTGGTTTGGAGCAGCTCTAACCACAAGGCACCTAAACTGATCTGGGGAGACACACTCTGTGGGAAGGAGCTTGAGGGTGTGGCAGCTTTCCGTGCTTGAGAGTGTCCCTTTGCTGCAGGGGTGTCCCCAGTGCAGCAGGAAACCTTCCCGTGGCCCCTCCAGGCTCTGGCTGCGGTGGCGGCGAGGCTGTGACCGAATCTGCAGTGAGCCCACGGAGCTCAGGTGCAGGACAGCCCTGCCGGCCAGCATGACTTGCCTGGCATTCCTTCCAGGCTCTGCACTCACAGGGGCTGTCTGGAAACCATCCAAGCCACTCCTGTTCCTGCAGCCAGGCCAGCGCTGACTGGGCCTGGCTCTTTGGAGCCCTGCGTTGGTGCTCCCATGTCCACAAACCGAGGTGGCTTCTCAGCAGCAGCAGAGGACGGCTTAATTGGCAAGCAAGCCCCTCTCATCAGAGCGTGAGAGCTGTGTGCCCTTCCTGCTGAGCCTGCTTGCAGCAGGTGGGCTGAGGGAGCACGCTGTCCCCGGCACGACAGCTCAGAGCAGGCACAGCCCTGCCTTTCCTTTGGCCCTGGGACATCACACTACAGACACTGCATGAGCACCCCAGGAGAGGCACTGGACAGGATTGCATCGCCCAGCACATCACCCCGGTGCAGAGGAAGGCCCAGTTAAACCAGACCCAGAGAAGGGTGCAGCTGGAGACAGCACAGGGAGTGTGGTGTGTGCAGGAGTGCTGGGGCGGCACCGCCAGTCTGTGCAGCTGCAGGAGCTGCAGAGTGGGCCAAAGAGCTCCATTTCCTCTTCAGCCTCACAAAGGAAAGCTACAGTAAAGATTTAAAGAATTAAAAATGTGCTTTGGGTATAACTTCGTATCAGTCTGAATGGGGCTTTGAGCAATGTGGTCTTGTGGAAGCTGTCCCTGCTTATGGCAGCAGCTGGAACTAGATGATCATTAATGTCCTTTCCAATACAAAACTTTCTGGTTTTCATTTTATGGCGTGTTCCTGCCAAGATTAAGTGCAGCAGGTGGGAAAGCATGGGAAGGCCTGTTTGAACCCTTGCAAGGCAGACAATTAAGTCAAACATCCCTGACACTTTACAGGTGAATGCACCTGTGCTAAATAGGTATTGATGAGACTTGGAAGAAGGATAAAACTCTATTCTCTCCTAAACTGCTCTCCCAGGATTATGCAATTGACTACATTAGTCCATACAGTTAGTCCAAACTTCCTGCTGCCAGTGCCAGCTTTTGCAGAATGTCACAGGCTTCCTTATAACCCTTCAAAGTGACATTAAACAGGACTCCTCATGAAAGTGCTTAAGAAAGCTTGGTTTTTATCCTCTGCATTGCGAGTGATTACATGGGCAACATTACAAACCAAGGAGGAAGACCCAGGCACACTGGAACTTGAACACTGGAGCAAAATTATGGCATTGCTACAGTCAAGCCATGCACTGATCATGCTGAGGTGGGAACTTGCAAGTCTCTAATGAATGAGTGTGACAAATCCAGTTTTCAGCCTTTACTGAGACTAACATTAGTCATTTAAAGATTCCAGTTACTTCTCTTGAGCACTTCTAGATGGAACTCAGACAAATAAAGTGCTGAGGTAGCCAACTAATGAAATGCAGTCTTAATTTTACTTGTGGGTTAAAATCAGTGCAATCATTAACTAGTCTGAAATGTTTTGCTGAGTTAGGATCTAAGACTTTGTAAGAAGATGAATGCAGGTTGAATTCCAATAGCATTTTGTGTAAACTTGATAAGGCTTGGAAAAGTAGCTTTTCTAGTTGACATAAGTGTGCACAGTCTTGTGGAATAAAAGTAATGCTTGGAATACCTGTGTAAGTCACTCCTTATTATTTGGAGGGCATGCTTTAATGTGTTTTTTTCCACTAATGTACACAGCCACTGGCAGGATGAAATCTGGGAAAATGCTGAGCAGAGCACAACAACAGCACCCAATAATTCAGGAAAGAAAATAAAGACAACAAACTGCAGAGAACTCTAAGCATTTTCTGAATATAACAGTCAAGATACAGATTTTTTTCTGGACAGTTTGATTAATGTCTCCTGCTCTCACATAAGGTGCCATGGGACCTTTTAAAGACCACTTTCCTTTACAGATCCTCTAAACAGCATAGCTTCTTCTAATCATCTGCTGGAGTAGGATTTCAGTAATGACTTGGGAAAATATTATATCCTAAATCACTAAAATGATTTTGTAGAACAACTGGATTTTGTTTTGGTGGTCTTCTATTCAAATAATAGCACACGCCAACAATTTTACCACAATAGCCTGATTTTTTTTCTCTATTCAGTTTTGTTCCTAATTTAATTGTAGTTTTGCCATCAAAGTAGATTAATTTGCACTCCTAGCTCATTGTCAGAGGCATTCCATTACACCACACATGAAACTGTGTGTGTCTGTGGGAGAGCACACATAAAGGCATGCACAGCTGAGCTATTAAAGAAGTGGCCCATTTGCCTGCTTATGATTTTAGTGAAAAATACACCATCTTTAATTTGCTCTTGATTTCTCTCTCAAGCTGTTGTGTAAGCTCAGATACCAGCTGCGTGTGATCTAAAGGCCCCTGTTCCCATTCTCAATCTTTCTGTGGACACCAGCCTGTTTCTCATCTTGCTGACACACTGCCTCGTGCTCACACTGTGTGCAGCAAGGACGCTGCGTGTCGAGGAGGCAGAACACAGGGACAGTGCCAGAAACAGAAATCTCCAGTAGCATATGGCCTCAGCACTGGTGGGCAGGATCAGTAGCACTTACTGCTGCAGCTGCCACCTTATAACTGGATGTTCTTCTGCAACAACCCTCCATTTCAGTAAATTATTAGAGTATTAAAGTCTGTGGAAGCCAGCAAAAAAATTGCTCCATATACAATATACCCGAAATAGGCCATATGAGGCTTCAGATTTTAATTCCGTATCTTTTATTCTCTATTCTGATTGGACAGGAGAAATCTGATTTCTCCTTTTCCTGATTTTGGATACTTATGTACCTTTTTTCTAGTGGATTAACCCCATTCTCCATCTGGAGGCCTGGGATTGCACCATATTTTCTTTGCTTTTACAATCAGCTGGAAAATCTCCAGCCCCGAATGGGGCTGTGTCCTTGGCTTTGACATTTGGTTTCCAGTCTCCACTAATAATCAGGGTTAATTCCTTTGCTTGTCACGATGATTTGTGGGTTTTGAATCGCCCTAATTTGTAGAATGACTCTGTCTCTACATCAGCCCCTCATTCTATGTCTGGCACTCCAGTAACATCCCACTCTGAGCTGGGATTGTGGGAAGTACATAATAGAAAAGGTAACTCTCTAATTTGCTTTTCTCTCTTATGGGGAGGATGAGAACATGCAATATGTAGGCACATGTGTTATCTGGTTTTATGACTCCTATTCATCCCGAGTTCACCTTCTCTCATTATCATCCTCAATTTAGACTTTCACTTCTCAAGTGAAAACAGAGGGGTATACTGATACCATCTTTTATTGTGTATATGGCTTTCTATTCATAGAATCATAAAGTGGATTTAGTTGAATGGGACCACAAAGACCATCTAGTTTCAACTTCCCTGCCATGGGCAGGGACACCTTCCACTAGATCAGGTTGCTCAAAGCCCCATCTAAACTCACCTGGAATTCTGTCAGGAATGGAGATTTTCTCAGCAATATGTTCCAGTACCTCATCACCCTCACAATAAAGATTTTTTCCTAATATCTGATCTGAATCTACTCTTGTTCAGTTTGAAGCTATCGCCCCTTGTCCTATCACTATATGCCCTTTCAAGAAGCCTCTTTCCAGCTCTTTTGTAGGCTCCCTTCATGTATTAGAAAATGCTATTAAGTCTCCCTGGAGCCTTCTCTTCTCCAGCTTAAACAGTCCTAACTTGCCCAGCCTGTCCTCACAAGAGAGCTGCTCCATCTCTCTGATTATTTTTGTGGCTCTTCTCTGGACTCTCTCTGACAAGTACACATATTTCTTGTGCTGCCCAGAGCCCCCACAGATGCCCTCAAGATTCTGGGCAAAATTTGTATGACCAAGCAGCAACCCAAAGTTTTATTAAGTCTCAAATTGCTATTTTCCCCTCAAATGTCCTTCATGTTTACAAACAAACACACATCCCAGTACAGCAATTACTTTGGAATGGAGCAGACACATTAGATATAAATGAGAAATCAAAAGGTTAAAGATATGAGTTTTAGAGAGCCAGAGATATTAGGGTAAATAATAGCTACAAATCACTTGTCTCTGAGAAGCAAGAGGGACTGTGTTGCCCTTGCCAAGATGACCATTTAAGAAGCATAGCGAAACAAAAGAGGGATCTGTATCATGTTAAACTGAGGAAAACAATACAGAAAAGCATGTTTTAGGCCTCTTTTACAGAAGATCAGATGGCTGATACCAGCTGATGTGTCAGAGAGCTACTTGAAAAACGCAGTGGATGGTAGATCCTCCAGATCTCCTTTAGAGGCTTCTGCTTCTAAAGAGGACAGACATTACTCATTCAGCAACCCTAAAATAAATGAAATAGATGATAGACTTAAAGCAAGCCATAATTCTCATATTAACTTGTGTTACTTTGTAAGAAGACTCCAGAATAGCTTTAAATTATTTTAAAAACCTTTTATTCTGACAGCACCCTCTCAGGCTGTGTTCTTATAACTGAGGTGCATGCATGGTTTTCTGTAGAGGAGAGGGCAAACTGAGGCAGTGAAGTACAGCAGGCAATCCTGTGGATTAGGATATTTTATCTACAGAGAAATCACGAAAACCTCACTTGCATTGTGGTCTGTGCAACCCAATGCAGCTGAGCAACCAAGCACTTCAAAAGCCATTGAGGTTTGGTAGGATACACAATCATAAAAATAACTGCTTAGATTCTCAGCGACCTTTTGGTAAGACCCTGAAAGAGGGATACATGGAAGCAAATCACAGACCACAGGACAAAGTGCAGTCTTTTGCCATTTAATACCTGTGTAAGCAATGGGAGAAGAAAAGATCCAAGGGTTTGACACCATTCATGGTGAAATATTTCAGCTGAGGGATGACACAGAGAGGTATGGATATTTGGAGTTAGGAGATTTAATGTACTTATGCTGAAAAGAGGCTGACTTTTTCAGTGTTTCTTACATATGTGAGAAATTATATACTTCAATGAAGATGGTAGATACCATACCTAAGGACAAAGTGAGAGAAGAGCGCAACTACATCCAAGTTAAATGACAATTGATCTAGTTGGTGGCACCCATGGAATCAAGGGAGTGACAGAAGGGAAAAAAAAGGCCAAGGAATGGTGCATTTTTTGAACAGTTTTGGACAGCAATATGCTTAGAGAGATGAGTGGGGCAGCACCCCACAGCAATGGGGAAAGTAGGGCATTTGTCAGTGGTTCATAAGAAAAGTCATACTGTGCTAGACAAAGTCTTGAATAAAATGCCAATTTTGCTTCCTCTTAGAAGCAATCTGCAGCATTCAGAATTGAGGTTAAGCGTTTGGACTAATCACTTTGCAATATCCTACTGAGCTGGGAGAATTAAATTGGTGACCTGGGAAAGCTGGCTGGGAACATTACTTTGTTTTAAATAGTAGCAATACTGTGCTACAATATTTTTTTTCCCCCTTCTCTTTTACCTCTTAATCTCAAATTTCCAATTGTACTGGTGGAATAGTCCTTCAGCAAGAACATAGAGGAAAAGTCTCTTTATGAAAGGGCTTGCATAGTGCCATTGTCGCTGGTGGACCGTATTTGGCAAGACAGAAGGGTTTTTTCCCAATCTTTGCTCCTACATGAAACATGGTAAAAATAAAGTTTTTGGTGAACTGGGCACTGCCTAAAAAATTTCTAATTTAAATGGGAAAGAGTAAAACAGATTTGCTCCCTCATGTCCACAACCTAGGCAAGGCAGTGGCTGAGCACTAAATCCCATTTCACTTGAAGGAAGGGAACTGACCAAGCAAGGAATTATTAGTGTTTCAAAATGTTTAATAGCAAGATTTGTGTGTATTTTCTATGGAGTTAAATTGGGTGAAGGGACAAGTGAATGCCTTGCCATCGATGAATTCAGCAAGTCACATCATGGTTTAAATATGCAAGGATATTTAGAAAAAGACAAAAAAAAAAAAAAATACAACAAACAAACAAACAAAACACCCAAAAAACAAAACAAACAAACAAAAAAACCACCCCAAACCAACCCAAACCAAACAAAAAAACCCCCAACAAACAAACAAACAACACAAAAAAAAACCCCAAAAACCCCAGCTGTCAAGCCAGAGGTGTGAAGTAAAAGGGCTGCTCTATCCAAAGGCAAAAATATAACTTTTTTTTTTTTTCTCTGATTGTTCACAGGGGTTTTATGTGATTGTTCATTTGTGTACTCAATAAATAACAGAGCACCTCCTCACACAGTGCACCGCACTGCCTGGGAGCCAAAGAACTTTCCCAACAGGCACGGGTGGTCAGCAGAGCTGTGGCAATTGGTAAATTGGCACGTGTCTCTTTGGTCAGACATCCCTTTCCTTTGGCAACAGAGGTTGAACAGATCAGAACTGGTCCCCAGAGATGCAGATTGTTCTTTCTCTTCTCTTCTTACAGAGAAACATTTTAATTCCATAATCAATAGATCAAAATGGAGTGGTCTCTGGGTAAATGACTGTGGATGAGGTATGTCACTTAACTGTTTGAAGCACAAGTTATCCAGAATACTCCAGTTTCCTTTTGAGTAATGGCAGAACTGGCTTTTCTAAAGCAGAAGAGAACATTTGCCTGAAGTTTAGGCTGATTTTGAGCATAAAAAAATTGAGTTTGTTTTCCATTCCAAATTCTGATTAGTGGAACTCCAAGCCTTCATATTTCTCTAGTTATTGAGCTAACTCTTTTACCACTTAATAAATTAAACTGCCCAAACATCTTAAGAAAAACCTCAGAACTGTTAGATTTATTGTTTTCCTTTGTCATGAGGTATTTTGTATTTTCTGTTGTATAAACTAGAGTTTTAATTTCCTGGCATGAGCAAGAACTTAAAGACAACCCTGTCAAAGACCTATTGTTTCTGAGACTCCCTCTTTATTTTCAGGTCCTTGAATACATGGTGGAGGCCCAAAAGCTGATTTTTCCAGGTTTGCCCAAGACCCGCTGATATGAGAAGGCTGCTTAAGCAGTGCTATAACATTTACCCTTGCTCCTCACTAGCACTTAGTACCATAGATTATAGATAGCATCTTGCCCTGTGATCAGCCTGACATACAGCTGGGAACTCCCCAGGGGCTTGCAGTTAAGATCTCTAAAAACCTCTGCTAGAGAAAACTGAAATTATTTGCCTCTGCAGTCAGGGGGAGAGGAGTTCACAAATTGTCTACAGCTGTGTTAGGATGGGCTTCTCGAGACAAGTCCCAGTTCAGGGGACACAGCAGCCCCTCTCCTGGCAGGGCACTGTCTGTGTCCTGCCATGCTCCCTCTGAAATGCGTGTCTCCTGCTCTGGCTTTTTACTAAGAAGAGTTGCAAACCAGAGGATTGTTGGGGCATATCTGGGACATGCAAGCTTGGCGCAGGGAGAGTAGCAAAATATTTCACTGGGAAAGTTATGCAAGTAACTGGCTTTGGGTTCCAAACTTACTCTTTAGTAGGGCCTCTTGCCTCCCTCACTTAGGAATGGCAGGGGATTTCTGGGAATGCGTATAGGGTAAGTGTCCTTCAGCTGGGCCAGTCCTTGCCTTTTTCCAGAACCATGTGAGAGGTGTGAAGGGAAAAGGGAGCCTTTCCTCAGGGTAGATCCTAGGCTGCAAGCCCCTGTGCCATCCCCTGCAGAAGATGCCTGCTCTCAGCCCTGGGTTGCCTTTGCTTTCTACCTCACCTGCCTGGGCTTTAAGCATGTACAGAAAGCTCTCACAAATCCCCATGGGTAGGCAAGGTAGTCCCCACACCAGAGGATTTTTCCTGCTCTGGTGCCGTTGAACCCTAGAACTCTCTTCCCAGCACCTGGAGTCACAGTTCAATCCTGGTCCACTATGAAGCCTGTAAAAAGTCATTTTTCAGATCTGTAGGTCACTACCTCATCACTCACTGACAATCCACTGAACGACTTTGGATAATTTAAACAAAGGCATCTTTTATGGGAGTTAATATGCAGAAGAAAGCTAACCATGCATGCAAATGTGTTTTGGCCATGCTCTCCCACCTTGTCCTGCTCCAGGCTCTCTGCTTTGCTGAGAGAACCCTCAGCCAGCCGCCCTGTCTGCAGGCAGCAGGGACTGCCAAGATGTGCACTGGCTACATCCCATCAGATGCTACTTTTCATGGACTAGAAAACCCAGGAGGGCTAAGGCTCCTACCCCTCACATGTGTCCTTTCTACAGTGAGCATAATGCTGGGGCATGCCCCAGCGGGTAGTCTGAGCCATTCCCAAAATTCAAATTGGACCATGCTGTTTTGTAGAGACAGGCATCTCTGAGCGGTGCTATGAGAACCAAAGAAAGACACCATTAATTAGTAGTTTTTATTTATTCCTTGTTTTCCTTTATTAATACCTGTCTAGCTATAGAGAGCAGAAAAACCCCATGAAAGCACTCCAAAATAAGCTTCATGTGTCTGGGAAGGAGCAATTTGTGCAGGCAACAGGGGAGACTTTCTAACTACAGATCTGGGGGGTTTGTCCTGAGAGAGGAGGAGGTAGGTCGATCCCACTGCGGTTGCTGTGGGAGAAAGAAGCGTGACATGGCTGGATTATCTGGAGGAGACTGGGTGGAATTTTCCTAAGAGTTAGGCTGCGTAACACACCCGGACAGCAAGTGACTGGAGGCAAATGATTCATTGTGCTACATACCATAAAGCCAAGAAAACAGATGTCTTGGCTGGACCAAGGACAGAACAACATATTGTATTAAGCAGATCTATCAATAGAATAATGAATATTTTGTTCCGATTGTTGTAAGGTTGTAGACTTTTTTTTTGTCCTAAAACATTGTAACTAGATAAAGCATAAAACCCTCTAGCAAAGAGTCACGAAATCCCTTCTGAGACTAAAATATTAACAGCGTGAAAAACAAGACTTTAGGTCTGAATATACAGAAATTATTACATAGTCCTGTGCAGCTGATTCATACCCATACATTTCTATTGGTACCAGTGGGATTGCATGGACCTGAGTAAGTCAAATATACAGACCAGTGATTTTGCTTTGATGTACCAACAAAGGGCGAAATTTAAAGTTAGTGCTGACTGAAACAAGAGCCTCTTTTTAATGTTGTAGGTAGAAAAAGTGTCATATGCCTAGAGAGGGTGTATAATATTTGTGCTGCTGATTTTTCTCCAAAGCTGGACTGGCCTGCCTGTGGACATGGACATCACAGTGCCCTGCGATCTTACAGCCCCACTAAAGGTTATCTCATAACCTACCCTCTGCTAAACACCGCCTCATTGGCACAGGAAGGTTTTCTGAAGAGGAAGATGAAGGTTTCCTCTGAGTAGCACAGAGCATGGCAGTGGATGCAGGGGCAAACAAAGCTGCGCAGACATAGCCCAGGTTATCTGCAGGTGGCCAGCAAGGAGCCCGCTTGGCTCATACAGCAGTAAGGGTTGATGAAGTGCTGTGAGGATGTTCCAGGCCTGTGTTCTTCTGGGAAGTGTTCCAGACAGACAACAGAATTGGTTGTAAACCAAACAGCATTTACCCATTGGAAGCTAGAGAACATGTTTTCTCTAAGTGTTTTTCCCAAGGATCCTGTTTGACCAAGAAAGCCAATGGTATCCTGGTGTGTACCAGCAATAGTGTGACCAGCAGGAGCAGGGATTGTCCCTCTGTACTCGGTACGGCTGGGGCCACACCTCGAGTGCTCCATTCAGTTCTGGGTTCCTCACCACAAAAAGGACATTGACGTGGCAATAGAGAAGGGCAACAGTGAAGTGTGGGTGAAGTGTCTGGAGGACAAATTCTGTGAGGAGCAGCTGAGGCAGCTGGGGTTGTTTGTCCTGGAGAAAAGGAGGCTCAGGGGAGATCTTATCACTCTCTACAACTGCCGGAAAGCTGTAGCCCAGTGAGGATTGTCCCCTTCTTCCAGGCAACCAGTGGCAGGACAGGAGGAAATGGCCTCAAGCTTCAGCAGAATAGGTTCTGATTGGATATGAGGAAAAACAGGCTGCCCAAGGAAGTGGCTGAGTCACCATCCCTGGAGGTGTTTAAAAGACATGTAGGTATGTCACTTAGGGTTGTGGTCAGTGGTAGACTTGGCAGCTCTGGGTTAGCTGTTGGACTTGATGACCTCATAGGTCTTTTCCAAGCTAAACAATTCTATGTTTCTATAACTTTATTAATATCCCACAGAATCCCTGGAAACCTTAACTTTTGGGGTATGACCACATGCTTAAAGTCTTTGTTCCAGAACCTTCTCTCCTACTCTATTGCCCACCTGTGCTGGCTTGAAGGCAAAACCAGCGAGAGACTCCAAGTCAGAAAAAACAATTTAATAGGAGAGGAAGAAAAAAAAGTAAAATAAAATAAAACACATGCAATGGTACAAAAGATCACTGACAGAGTCAGAATACAACCTGACACCGTGGTGGTAGCAGTCCAGATGAAGTGGTCTTGTTGAAGCAGTGATCCTGCAGAAAGGTCTGGTAGCTCTTGTCCTCTGGGAATCCCGTGGGTAAGGCTGCCTGTGCTGTCCCAGATGCCAGATTATATCCAGGTGGGAATGCTTGGCTCCTCCCCCTGGGCAGAGCATCTCACAATGGACTGATATCATTTTATCAGTTTTGTAATGGGTCCTTGATTGCCCATTAAACAGAGATAGCTCCTGGAGGGAGTTATCTATGAGTCATGCAGCAGGGCATTGATGGGCCATTAACAGAAGATAGTCTGGAGGGAGGGGGCAAGGGAAACAGTGGTGCACAACTTAGTTTCAACATTTCATGTAGATGGTGATAGAATACATACTTTGGGCACATTTTACATTGTAACCTAGGACATAATCCACCCCTTATTCTATGACCATCTACATCATACCTAAATTAATACATTCTTACAGCTAGATAGATAAATATACACATATACAGAATGAAACCCTACACCCAGTTCTCACTTAAAATTAGGTCTCCCTGTGGTACACAACGGGTTTCCCCATCTTTCTGCATTACCCACCAAGTGGAACTAGGTCCTTGAGCAAAAACAATCCCACGGATGGGTCTGCCTTTGCTTGATGTGGGATTAATCCAAACAGTTTTTCCTAAGATGCCTTTCATGTGTACCACAGGGACTTTATCTCCATCCACTGTGTGCAAGGGTTCAGACTGGGCAGGACCAGCTCGATTGATTGACCCTCGAGTGTTGACCATCCAGGTGGCTTTTGCTAAGTTCAGTTCCCAATTTTTGAAAGTCCCCCCACCAAGCGCCTTCAGGGTAGTCTTAAGTAACCCATTGCACTGTTCAACTTTCCCAGCAGCTGGTGCATGATAAGGGATGTGATATATCCATTCATGCCATGTTCTCTAGCCCAGGTTTATAAGGCCGTTCTTGAAATGGGTCCCATTGTCTGACTCGATTCTCTCAGGAGTGCCATGTCTCCACAGGACCTGCTTTTCAAGACCGAAGATAGTATTCCGAGCAGTAGCGTGAGGCACAGGGTAGGTCTCTAACCATCCAGTGGTGGCTTCCACCATAGTCAGCACATAGCGCTTGCCTTGGCGGGTTTGGGGAAGGGTGATGTAGTCAATCTGCCAGGCCTCCCCATACCTGTACTTCAACCATCGTCCACCGTACCACAGAGGCTTTACCCGCTTGGCCTGTTTGATTGCAGCGCAGGTCTCACAGTTGTGGATGACCTGTGAGATGTTGTCCATAGTAAGGTCCACCCCTCGGTCACGGGCCCATCGGTATGTTGCATCTCTCCCCTGATGACCAGACGCATCATGGGCCCAACGGGCTAAGAATACTTCTCCCTTGTGTTGCCAGTCTAGATCCACCTGTGATACCTTGGCGGCTTTGTCCACCTGCTCGTTGTTGTGATGCTCTTCATTAGCCTGACTCTTGGACACATGTGCGTCCACGTGTCAAACCTTCACGGTCAGCTTCTCTACTCGGGCGGCGATGTCTTGCCAAATCTCAGCAGCCCAGATGGGTTTCCCTCTGCGCTGCCAATTGGCCTTTTTCCAGCGGTTCAGCCATCCCCACAGAGCATTAGCTACCATCCACGAGTCGGTGTAGAGATAGAGTCTTGGCCACTTCTCTTGTTCGGCAATATCTAAAGCCAGCTGGATGGCTTTAAGCTCTGCAACTTGACTTGATCCACCTTGTCCTTCAGTAGCTTGTGCAACTCATCGTGTGGGGCTCCATACTGCAGCTTTCCATTTCCAGGTAGTGCCTACAATTCGGCAGGAACCGTCAGTGAAAAGGGCATATTGTCTTTCAGTCTCTGGTAGCTCGTTGTACGGTGGGGCTTCCTTGGCACGTGTCACTTGTTCTTCTTCTTCGTCAGAAGATAATCCAAAAGTCTCACCTTCAGGCCAGTTAGTTATAATTTCCAGAGTCCCAGGGCGATTCGGGTTTCCAATACGGGCGCGCTGTGTGATGAGGGCAATCCATTTGCTCCATTGGTGTCAGTGGCATGATGCGTGGAAGGAACCTTTCCCTTGAACATCCATCCCAGCACTGGTAGTCGAGGTGCCAAAAGCAGCTGCGTTTCAGTGCCAATTACTTCTGAGGCAGCTTGAAGTCCTTCATAGGCGGTTAAGATTTCCTTCTCTGTGGGAGTGTAGTTGGCTTCAGATCCTCTGTAGCTTCGGCTCCAGAATCCCAGTGGTCAGCCCCGAGTCTGCCCAGGCACCTTCTGCCAAAGGCTCCAGGACAGGCCATTGTTCCCGGCTGCTGAGTAAAGCACGTTCTTCACTTCTGGTCCCGTCCTCACTGGGCCAAGGGCTACCGCATGAGCGATCTCCTGCTTGATCTGGGCAAAGGCTTGCTGCTGTTCAGGGCCCCAGTGGAAATCGTTCTTCTTGCGGGTGACCAGGTAGAGAGGGCTCACAATCTGGCTGTACTCAGGAATGTGCATCCTCCAGAAACCTGTGGCGCCTAGGAAAGCTTGTGTTTCCTTCTTGCTGGTCAGTGGGGACATGGCGGTGATCTTATTGATGACCTCAGTGGGAATCTGCCGCCGTCCATCTTGCCACTTTACTCCCAGGAACTGGATTTCTTGAGCTGGTCCCTAAACTTTACTTTGCTTAATGGCAAAACCAGCTTTCAGCAGAATCTGGATGATCTTTTCTCCTTTCTCAAGAACTTCCCCTGCTGTGTTCCCCCACACAATGATGTCATCAATGTACTGTAGATGTTCAGGAGCCTCACCTTTTTCCAGTGCAGTCTGGATCAGTCCATGGCAGATGGTGGGGCTGTGTTTCCACCCCTGGGGCAGTCGGTTCCAGGTGTACTGTACGCCCTTCCAGGTGAAGGCAAACTGGGCCCTGCACTCTGCTGCCAAAGGAATGGAGAAGAAGGCATTGGCAATATCAATGGTCGCATACCACTTTGCTGCCTTGGACTCTAGCTCGTACTGAAGCTCCAACATGTCTGGCACAGCAGCACTTAGTGGTGGGGTGACTTCATTCAGAGCACGGTAATCCACAGTCAGTCTCCATTCTCCACTGGACTTACGCACTGGCCATATAGGGCTGTTGAAAGGTGAACGAGCCTTGCTGACCACCCCTTGGCTCTCCAGTTTACAAATCATCTCATGGGTAGGAATCACAGAGTCTCTGTCGGTGCGGTATTGCCGTCGGTGTACTGTTGTTGTGGCGATTGGTACCTGTTGTTCTTCAACTCTTAGTAGTCCCACAGCACAGGAGTCATCTGAGAGACCAGGCAAGGTACTCAGTTGTCTGATGTCTTCTGTCTCTACAGCAGCTATCCCAAAAGCCCAGCGATATCCTTTTGGATCTTTGAAGTATCCATTTCTGAGGTAGTCTATGCCAAGGATGCATGGGGCCTCTGGGCCAGTCACGATGGGGTGTTTTTGCCACCCATTCCTGGTTAAACTCCCTTCGGCCTCCAATACAGTCAGCTGCTGGGACCCTCCTGTCACCCCAGAAATAGAAATGGATTCTGTTCCTACATACCTTGATGGCATCAGGGTACATTGGGCACCAGTGTCAACCAAAGCCGTATATTTTTGTGGGTCAGATGTGCCAGGCCATCGGATCCACACAGTCCAATAGATCCGATTGTCCCTTTCCTCTACCTGGCTAGAGGCAGGGCCCCCCTATTCCTGGTCATGGTACATGTTGCTCTCTTCCTGTAAATATGTTCCTGAGGTCCCTTCAAGTGGATCAGTCATATCATTCTTCTTATACTGTCTGGAGTTCTGTGCCTTTGAGAGTGGAGCAGTGTTGGCTCTAGATGAGCTCTTTGTGGTAGGTGTCTCTCTCTTCAGTTCACGTACCCGGGCTGCTAAGGAGGAGGTGGGTTTTCCATCCCAATTCCTCATGTCTTCTCCATGCTCCTGAAGAAAAGACCAGAGGTTACCCCGTGGAGTGTATCCTCTCTCCCTGGCTGGTGGGTACCTGCTCCTAATGGCAGAGACTCTTGTTGGTTCTGGCGAGATGTGGTAGATTTCTTCCTTAAGTTCCTTTTTCAGTTTCTGATGGCCCTCTTCAATCAAACTCCGGACTTGCTCAGCCAGCCTTGTTTCCACGGATGAGACATGGGTACGAAATGGGGCGGTGACAGTATCCTCGTAAATTCTCAGTTTATTGACCAAGACGCCCACCTTGTCCTCACCTTCCCTCCATTGCAGCGTTGCCAGGTAACGGGAGTACATCTCTGGTCCAAGCCGTGCGAATCTCAACCACATCTGCGATGTGCACTGGACATCATCTGGGCTTTTAGGAAATCTCTCGTCTTCTGAGAAAATGATCTCCAGCACGGCCAATTCTTTCAGGCATCGGACACCTTGTTCCATTGTGCTCCATTTTCCTTGGTGCACCTGGAGGTCTTCTTTACAAAGGTATCTGTCCCTCACACTTGTTAGCAGTCGCCGCCAGAGGCTGAGAGTTTGTTGGGTTCTCCCAATCCCCTGGTCAATGACCACATCCCGAGACAGCGATCCCAGTTGCCTGGCCTCACTTCCATCCAGAATGGTGTCATTGGCTGCAGCGTCCCAGATGCGGAGCAGCCAGGTCAGGATGGACTCGTTTGTCTGGCGGGTGAATTCCCTCCGCAGGTCACGCAGTTCACCCAGGGATAGAGAGCGGGTGATGATCTCTGGCTCTGTCTCTTCTGCTGGGTGTGAAGGTCCTGCCACATCCTCATCAGTCACTATGCGGACTGATTTGCTCTTTGATTTCTTCTTCTGAACAGGGGCAACTGCCACTGGTTTAGGTTGTTCTGCTTCGGTGACAGTTTGTGTGGAGATGCTGATGGCACCTTTGGTTTCTTTCTCCTCTGTGACAGCTTGTGTAGACACTGACACTGTTGCTTTGGTTTTGGTTCCTTTCTCCTCTGTGATGGTCTGAGTAGATGCAGAAACTGTTGCTTTGTTTTTGGTTCCTTTCTCCTCTGTGACAGTCTGCATAGATGCGGTTCCTGTTTCCTCTACGACAGTTTGTGTAGACACGGATGCCATTGTTTTGCATTTGTTTCTTTTTCCCTCTTCCTCAAAGAGACGCTGCACCACCCCATGTAGTGTTTGATTTCTAAACATGGTGCAGGCTGTGCAGAGAAGGCAAAGCAGAACTAACAACAATATTATGCTGTCCTTGGCACCTAGAGAGAACACAATACTTCAGAAAACTGCTGTGCCATACCTAAAAGACTGGAAAAAATCATTCTTTACCCCTCCCCACAGGGGCTGGGTGCGATTGTTGAGAGCCCAGATGTAGCATTCTGGACCAGGACAAGAAAACAAAATAGAGTATCTATTCCGAATGATGCTCATTGCCTCAGATGTTATCATACAATAAACGTAATAGACCAATAAAGCAATTTTGGTACCATACCCTGGTCTAGACATGAGCATTAAGACCGGCAAATACTGCCCCATGTGTGGGAAAATGTAGAGAGCTAGATATAAGATATATGAAAGCATGTTGAGCATCAGAGCGGACAGCTGGTTTTTTTTCCTCACTACAAAATTGTAATTCTGACTTTTCTCAGTACCTCCTGCCCCACGTTGGGCACCAAAATATATGTGCTGGCTTGAAGGCAAAACCAGTGAGAGACTCCAAGTCAGAAAAAACAATTTAATAGGAGAGAAAGTAAAAAAAGTAAAATAAAATAAAACACATGCAATGGTACAAAAGATCACTGACAGAGTCAGAATACAACCTGACACCGTGGTGGTAGCAGTACAGATGAAGTGGTCTTGTTGAAGCAGTGTTCCCACAGAAAGGTCTGGTAGCTCTTGTCCTCTGGGAATCCCGTGGGTAAGGCTGCCTGTGCTGTCCCAGATGCCAGATTATATCCAGGTGGGAATGCTTGGCTCCTCCCCCTGGGTGGAGCATCTCACAATGGGCTGATATCATTTTATCAGTCTTGCAATGGGTCCTTGATTGCCTGTTAAAAACAAATAGTTCCTGGAGGGAGTTACCTATGAGTCATGCAGCAGGGCATTGATGGGCCATTAACAGAAGATAGTCTGGAGGGAGGGGGCAAGGGAAACAGTGGTGCACAACTTAGTTTCAACATTTCATGTAGATGGTGATAGAATACATACTTTGGGCACATTTTACATTGTAACCTAGGACACCACCTATGCAGTCAGGGTACAGATCTGTCTTGGATGGGCCACCAAAGCCTTTTTTCACTCCTTTGAAACTACCAGGCACTCTCGAAATGCTGGGACACTAGAGGTTTTGGTTTTACACATGAAGTTCTTGAGGCAGTTTCCTAAGCAGAAAGCCATTGGGAAATGGCCAGTGTGATCTCATAGACAATACCTATCACTCATGTGATTACCTCTTGCTGCCCAAATCAGAAAGATTTTCTCTAAGAAAAGAAGTGCATGCTCCCCGCTTCATTTTAAAGCAGAAAGCAGTGACAAAGCTTCCCATACTGTGAATATGTTCCACATATTCTAACAAAATTAGAAATGCAAGCCTGTAAATCTTGCTTTTGTCTTGAGCAGATAGTTACTTTAATTGCACAGCCCGTCCCGACTCCAGTCCTCTCCTTTCTGCTCATGCTGATCCATTACTCCATAGTTGGCAGGTCTGTCTGAACACAGACATGATGGCTGTGCTCTTTCTCTGGTCAGAAGCTCCAGTCAAATCAGTATAGTGATAACAATCTTAAAATAATAAAAATAAAAGGAAGAAATGCAGATGATCAAGTTTTGGGGGTGTGGGTGGGGGAGGTAATGACAGCTAAAGAGGACTGCATTAATCACTCTCCATAATACTCCCCAAAGTATCTTGCCAATACATTAATTTTAATCTTTACAAGTTGAAGGATTGCTGCAGGGTGCATTTAACTTTTCACCTCTGATGGAGCAGCCCATTCTAGGAGTTAAAGATCTCCCTGCTTACCCCTTCCATGGAATCTCTCTCCATTTCATCTGAGCAGTGCACTATGTACTCTGTTGGGAAAAAAACATAAAAAAAGAGGTGGGGGGAGTGGAAAGTCACTGTTAGTACCATGGGTTGTTTTCTTTTCTGAAAACAACTAATTCTGAAAGGGAATCTTTGCTCCCTTCATGACTCAGTGTGCTTTATGAATCCTGTCCTCTTGACAGAGCATTCAGGTTTCAAAAGAGGAGCTGCAGCTCTCACCAGACAAGGGCAACTTGTTTTAAAGCCTTCTCTCTCCTGGAGAAGCGTTGTCTCTCGTGACTGCCACAAGATATGCCAAATTGGGTTAACTGCTGTCTTGTTATTATTGTAAACTGTGCTGTCTGATAACAAGACTGGTTGAGATAAGCCAGTCTGCTGAACAGGCATAACACTGTGAAATCCCACTCTGGGACAGATTATAGCAAAGCAGGGCATTCCTTCAAGTGAAAATCTCCAGATGGAGCTTTGGCAACTGTAGGGAATTTGACTGACAATACCCAAGATGGTCTGATCATCAGCATCATATGACATTGTTTTCTGCCTTTCTCGAGAGTTCCTGAATGTGGGTGTCAATCCTTCTCATGAGAGGTGAGGGAAGTAGTTACCACCGCATTTGGAAGATTAGGATCTGCCAATGGCAAGCCAATTTACTTGCCTTTCAGGCTGACCAAAGCAAGAACACCATGCAGATGCCCAAAATTGTGCACAGATTTTGGGTTAGGATTAGCATCTCTCTGGCTGCACATTACAGCTAATGCATTTGGGGAGCTGATCCTTCTCCTTTCTCAACCCTCATTTGGGCTGAACATTCAGAATTGCTTTGCTGCCATTTGAGGTGGTTAGGGAGGAGGTCAGGTTTCTGAGACAGCTCATTCAGGTTTGTATAGTCTCTGCCACTTGCCTCTGAAAATTCTTCTGCAATATACAGGCCTCAAAATACGGAGCAGCACATGTGGAGAGTGACAGCTTGAACAAATCTGGGATAAAGAATATATGAGGATGTGCACCTACTTCTTCCATTCCTGTTTTAAAAAAAATTCTGTCTGCGACAAGATGGATTATTCCTTAAAAAAACCCCTAAATCCACTTCAAAGACAGCAACAAGAAAAGGCAACCTGAGCCACAAATCTATGTAATTTTTTTGTCCTTAGGGAATAAAAAACTTTTCCCAGCAGCACCTATCATATTATTGTGGAAACTATTTCTGTCAACCGGACTGCCTTTCCTTCTGTCCCCTACAGTGAGTGGGAAAGAGGAGCAGACCAGCATTCCACCCCTCTCTGCCCTTGTTGTGCCAACAGATGCTTCCCTGGTTGCTGTAGTATTGGGTGGGTGGAAGCCATTCAGACCTCTTTTTTGTTCATCCCTCAGGTGGTCTTCTCTCACCTTTGAAGCCTACCTGGCTACCTGCCCAGATTCTTGAGCAAAAAACAAACCCCAAATGCTTAATATTTTTACCAATGCATGCAAGGATCTGGCTACTCTTGAAGTGGTGGGTGTAGCAGAGTACAGGATAAATGGGCTGCAGCAAGGTACACCTGCATCTCCCGTGTTCAGAGTTCCTCACTGTCCTTTTGATGCTTTCCATCCTGCCGTGACATTGGGATGCCTAGGGTAGATTGTGGAGGTGATGGAGAACAGTTTTGTGCCCCTGGTGGTTTCAGCTTCCTGACCATCAGCCATACAAGTGGTCAGCACAGCTGGAAACATTTTGCATTAGTTCCTATCTTCATATGGTGCTTCTTCTTTAGCTGTCTGAGGAAGCTGCTAGTCCTGGTATCCATAAAGTCCTGTCCGTGCTGCTGTCCATACATCTTATTTCCCTTGTGCAACTGTTCTGCTGCAGTTAGAGCCACCTGTGGTCTAAACTAAACTAAACTAAACTAAACTAAAAACTAAACTACTCTCCTCCTCAGGAACCAGGTTCTGAGTGCTAAAATACCTCTGGACTAGCTGTGTACAAGTAAATTTCTAGCTGGTAATCAAGGACTTCTTCACACAAGGCATCATTGTAAAAGGTTAAATTCCCTTGCTCTGCTGCAGCAGGAGGACTCCAGCCCATTGCATTTTTTTATGCATTAAACCAATGACAAACCCAGTGTACTTTGGCATATGGAAACCTGTGAATGGGAATGTTCTTGTTGCTCCCTGGGACCGATGATTTGGCAAGGAATAAATTCAGATCATTCTCTTTCCAGGGAACAGAGGATTTTACTCTTCTTTACTGTCTTTATTTAGAAAGATGCACATAACAATTTTCAAGGTACTATGGAGATAAACTGGACAGTAACTAAGAGATAGGAAAGATGTTGGGAGAGGGTGCTGCTTGGCTGGGAAGTTGAAAGAGAGGAGTGAGACAACTCACTCACCCGAGTGTGGCTGGCTGTGCACATAGGTCCGCTTGTTTATGTTAGACATATATAGGTTCTTGGCTTTATCCATTCACCCACAAATAAGTCAGAGATTCTTTTCCTGTGCTGTGTGCAGACATTGTGCTGCTGCCTTGTTGCCCTCTAGCCTGTGAGGGCTTTATTGTGGCCATGAGGACCTAAGTAGGGATGATTAGGGCTTGTTCATGAGTGGATATGGCCAACGTGGTGTGCCACTCAGCATCACTGCTGCCAGTGTGGTTAAGGGCAGTGGGTGCTGGATGTGCAGTAATGGTGTCACAAATGGGGGAAGGCTAATTCCACAGCTTGGAAATATTAGCTTAGGAAATATTAGTTGATTTGCTGGCGTAAGAGAGCTGTGCTCAGTCTGTGCACTGTGGCCGTGTGTAGTGTGGAAGAGTGCACACAAAAAACAGCGCTTCCTTTTGCATCTGCCTGGCTCATTCCCGAGCTGGAGACGGACCCCTGGCCTTCAGCAGCACCCCAGGAAGAAATGTCCCCAAACTAGATGCAAACAGCACCTTGCAGGCATGAAAAAGTGATTTGCACACTTCTGCACACTTCTGGGCACACTTCTGTCTGCTGGATAGACCCTTTCTGATCTGGTCACTGCGGGGTATTTGCTTCTTTGTGTGAACACATTGCTCGCATACTATTAATAGGAATGGTGTGTTTTTACACCAGGAGAGTAGCACAACCCTAAGGAAATTAAAAAAAATTGCAAATGGCCCTTAAAGCTTTCACTGAATCACCAGTGTAACTTCCAGAATTCCAACAGTCTCTCAAAGCTTGGGGGAAAAAAAAAAATTATATACAGAAAGTCTTTAGAAACTGGCCTCAAAATGGGTACCCAAGATTCAGAGTGCGGGATTTGGGTGGGGTTGGTGTTTTTTTTTGCATGGTGCGATGCCTGTACCAATTTGCCACACTGTAATTGTTGAAAATCAGGTCTGCAACAGGAAGTTTGGGCTGGGGTTTGTTTGACTTTATAGTTCACCTGGAAGAGTTCACTGAAACAATTTTGAAATAGGAAAGGCTCAGTCTTTCAGAGCTGTCTTCAGTAGATATTGTCCAGAGGCTGTGGAAATGTCAGGTAATTTATTTACAAAAATAATAACATTCCTAGAATAGGGCAAACTAGAGGATCTTAAATCAGTTTGCATTCTCCTCTTTAATAGATGTTCATCTTCCTTTTCAAGCCTATTCACATTTTATCTGTAAAAGCAGCTATTCCCTAGTCAAGAGACGTAACAATAGTCTGAATTCTCTAAATAGGGTAAACTAGAGTTAATACAGGAGACTTTTTCCTCTCCCTCCTCTCCCTGTCTCTGCAGCAAGGTTGGTAGCTCAGCCTCAGGACCTGTAGCAGATGAACAGAGGAAACCTGCTGATTTTGAGTGAACATGGCACTGAAAAAGGCAATCCAAATCTACAGTCCAAATGCACAACCAAGTGCATGGTTAGATATTTTAGCTGAAGATCTGCAGGCTGGTATGTTCCCATGTCCCAGCAGTACCTTCACACTGTGTGGAGGAATGCACTGTGGGCCCGGTCAGGGTCTCACACTCAACAGAGGTGTTTGGAGAGATCAGTGTTGTTAGTTCTGGTGCAGCATCACCTGGGCAGGTCTGTGCCTTAGTACAGCCAGCCTGGTCACTGCTCATCTCCCCCATGGCATCTAGCAGCTCTGAGGTGAGAGGTGTCAGAGCACCACCCTGACCTCTGCGTCCCCCTGGCCTGAAGCCAGCTCTCAGGGAAACACTGCAGCTCCAGGAAGGCACTTACCTGGGGTAGAGGAAAGGTTTATACGGGTTTTGCCTGCTTTGTCATGACAGTCAATGTTGGGACTTCTCCTATTTTGATAAAATTAATGGCCATCTGAATCAGGACATATTTTCAGCTTTTGGCATTTCCATCTTTCTCCCAGAGCTTTCTTGGATGTGCAACAAGAGAGATTCCAAAATTCATTAAGGAAACATTTGTTTATTGGTCCTCTGCTGCATGCGAAAGCTACAGACTAAAATCTGTGCTAAAAGTATCAAATTGATGAGCGTTTTCAAGTAAGCCTCATGACTCTGACTCATGAGGTCTAAATATTTGAGGCTGGCAATGTATGTAAGCCTCTTTCTCTGCCCTCCAACCCTTGCCTTTCACTCCTCCAGGTCCAGTTTAACAGCTGCCTTAGGGATTTACCACTTGGGCTCTCTCTTGTTACTGCAATCACAGCTAGCTGAATTTTTTTTGTGGAGGGGAGGGTGGTAGTAGTCTCGTTACAAATTTCCATGGCTGTTTTAAAACTGCATGAATTGCCAATAAACTAATAGCTGCTGATTTCTGAGTTGCTGACTTGTCTGCTTGTTCATAAGCAAGAGCACAAACTGCCTCAAATTTTCAAATTCTGTTTTGCATGCTGTTACCCTCTGATGTCGACTAGGGGCCCTGCCATAACTCAATTTAATTTAAAGCAGCCAGTGCATTAGGACTGGAAACCTGACCACTGAGCCAATTACATTCAGAACATTTTAAAATCATGGTTTGTCCCGGTGCTAACCTTCACAATGGCTTCATGCCACACACTGGCAAGATGTAACAGGCAATGAGAGTAAACATAATGCCTTTTTTAAAGATTAAATATGCTTTGTACCAAAATTTAGGTCAGATCCTGACCTTAACAGCATCTGATCTAACTCAATGGGTTTTCATGCGCATCCTTCTGAAATGATTTGCCTAAAAATGTTTGAGCCGTTTGTTTTGTTTTGTTTTGTTTTGTTTTGGGGTTTGTTTTATTTTTTTGAGATGTACTTTAGGCCCCAGAAGATCTTTCTTGTTCACAGAAAGTGTGACTCACCTCAGCACAGGAGCTCTGTACAAATGCACTGGGCCATGCAAAATGGCTTGAGAGGGAGCAAGTCAGTAGTCTTTCTGTGCACAAGGTGAATTAAACAAAAGCATTGGGAAAGTAATGAAGAAAACTTCCTTATAAATTGGAAGAAATCCATGTTATTTGACCATATTCTAATTTATCTTACGTTATCTTGATGTCACTAAGAAGAGTATATAATACACATTTCTAGTGTTGAAAAATGTTTTTCACCTCTTGAATAAACAAGGTTGTTGAAACCATTGTAAAAGATAAAACAAAGCCAACATAAAATGAATGTTGATGCAGTACTTTTTCACACAGGACATGAAGAGAACTTGCCACAGGATGTTTTATGGTCCAGCTACATAAAAGGTAAAAAACCCAATCCCCATACTAAGGTACAAGAAGTTTCCAGTGTGTTTTCTGATGGCCTGGGTGTGATTTCTGGCTCAGGAATCATGGCTGGACTGTGGGTAAAAAGCTCAAAAAGAGTAATGTTTCCCCTTGACAGCTGTCAATAACCACCAGCAGATAGGGTACGGTGATAAATGGACCTCTATTGTAAGTGTGAATACTTTATATTCTCATTAAAAAATGTATTAAAGTTCTGGTGGAAAGTTCTTTTATGGCTTGTGGTAAACTTTAATAGTGCTAGAGCTAAGAATTTTATTTTTAAAACATTATTACGCCCATTTTTGAATATTTAAAATGAATTTTCAGAAAAATATACAACAGTGATTTTTTGCAATAATACACAATTCAGGTAGTTGTCAAACCTGAAAATCAAAAGCACATTCAAGGTTGTGTTTCTTAAACAGTTCAAATTAATTTTTTCCTGCAAAAGAATAAGGTGGGTTTTCTTTGTTTGTTTGTGTTTTTCTTAAGGGAACTCTTCAAAATTTGAAAACTTTTGGGGTGCTGGTCAGAAAACCACTAAATTCTCAGCTAGTTTTACCCCGTAGATAAGCCATATCATGACCTCTTTGAAGAGAGTTCTTGCACGTCCGTGTGAATTAGCCCAAACTCTGTGTTATCTAGATTGGTATCATAAAGAGGAGTATTCCTTCTCTCACCCTCTAATGACCTATCAAGACATATTTCCCCTTGATCCAAAATTGCACCGTCCTCTTTAGCTTCTGCAGGAGTTAAAGACTTAAGTGGGGAGGTGTTAGACTTGAATGGCCTTTTACCTGAAGAAGTGAAGAGATGATTTTCCTAAGTGATCTTTAGTGACACAGTTCCTTCTAAGGGATGGGAATCCCTTTAGGTTCTGGCATAGTTAAGTTCCCCTTTTTGTGAGTCTGTAGGAGAGATTTCCAAAGGTAAGAGTAAAATTATACTATTGCCTCACTGGCAGGTGAATAAAAATCTGTTAACTTAGCATCCTTTTCTGTTTTTCAGTAATCTTTGCTGAACTTAATTACCTGTGGATTATATGACCCCAGGGCAGGTTGGACAATAGAGAGAAAACTAGACAATATACATACACTTCTGTGTTAGCAACCACAATAGTGATCAAGCAGCCTGATTAATTTCAACGTGTCACCAGGAAGCAGCTGGCATTCTAAATTCTCCAGTTTGTTTTTACCTTGTCTCTGTGACTCAGACCTACTGCTCAGCTTCCATTCAGACGTCGACAATAAGGACTGAACAATCCTTCCTCAGATCTGGGGAGCACAAAGAAGAGGCAGTGCGTGCCACCCTCAGCACTGCTTGGAGATAACTGGGAAAGGACCTTCTCCAAGTTTCAAAGACAAGCAAACATGCTACTTGGGGACATGGTTTAGTGGTAAACTTGACGGTGCTGGGCTAGCTATTAGATTCAATGGTCTTAGAGGCATTTTGCAGCCTAAATTGTTCTATGATTCTAATGATGGTGGGCAGTGGCATGGTTGTCAGTCCAGGTCTCCTTTCTGCATTGGGTCCCCCAAACTCTAGTGGAGGAACATATCTGCCCCCACCACTCGTATAAATTCTCTCCATTTTGCTGTACCCATTCCCTGGTAAATAAAAGCTGTGAGGTTTGCCACAGTATTTCACCCTTACTGCAAAACCTGAAAAGGGCATTGGTCTGATCTGCAGGTCTGGAATAATCAGTTCTAAGCAACAGAGCATTAAACATTCACAGAGACCATGATGGTGTAGCTGTAGTTCTGGCTGCCCTTTGTCCAGAGCAGAGCATCACCCAGCTGGCACCTTCCTTTTCCTCCATGCAGTCTCTGAGGGCCCTAGGACTGTGCTCCTCTAGGAAGTGCTTGTTTCTGAGCTTCCAGCCTCACCTCACCACTTTGGGAAGGCACTGGGCTCTGGAAGAGTTTGGAGGAAAAAAAAAAGAACCAAAAAAATTACTGCTTCAAAGAGTTGTCAGTGATGAGGTGAATGCTCAGCTCTATCTCAGCAGATCTGTTCAGTGGTTTGCACCTGGAGAATGAGCCCACACCTCTCTGCTGTACATTATGCCCCAGGAGGTGATGATCTTGCAGTTTATGGGTGCTTATCTGGGGTACCTCTCCTGCGTGGGACTTGCCTCAAGGCAGGGAGTTTTTAAAATCTTTTAGCTCTGTGAAGTGTCTCAGCTCTTACATTGTCAACAAGGCCACATTTTTTTCAGTAAGTCTCAAAATCAGCAGTCCATGTATAAAGCCGAGAAGGGAGGTAAAGGTTTTTGCATGGTAGGAAGCCCAGATGCTGCGATGGCTGGGGTTCATTCCAGCACAGCCCCCTGTTGCTGGCCCACCCTGCACTGTCTCTCTCTGTTTTATGCTCAAGTCATGTACACCAGCAGCACTTTGGCACTGTATCTGCTCCCAGCAGTAGCCAGGGGCTGAGTCCCCCTGCGCCTGCAGCACCCAAGGCAGGTGGCTGCCTTTGGCAGGGAGTAGTGGCATCCTCAAACATCTGGTTTCCTTTCAAGGTGGGGCCCTTTTCATTGACATGAGGGCACTGTGCTCTTGACCAACACTTATTTTAAAATTTCTTTAAAGAAACTAGTCATGTCCTTCATGGCTAGCTGGCCTCTGGCTTCCCTCCCCCCCCCAAAAAAAAAAAAAAAAAAAAAAAAAAAAAAAAAAAGTGCTGTGTTGATGACCTTCTTCCTCTACATCCTTAAAGATCTTGTCTTTTTGACAAATGAGCTTCTTGCAGCAAATGGTGCAGGAAAGAACTGTAATACAGTGTGAGGAGTGGTGGATTGAGTAGCCAGAGATGAAAACACAGGGCTCAAAACCAATATCTATGCACTATCAAAGGTCAGACTGTTTATGGAAACAGCCACGGAAACCCAACGTCAATGTGAAGAACTGGATGCTGGGCCTGCCATTTCTCCATGCCAGCCTGGGAGAACATGGAGCTGGAGCAACAGCATTGCAGGAAGCCTGCCGGGGTCAGTGGGCTGGTGCAAAACCTCTTCACTCATTGGTGTCATCACAATTTGCCCCACTTGAAGATCGAATGTCCTGAATCATTTCAGAGTAAAGCCTTGACACTGACAATTTATCCTTGTGGCTTGTTGTGCATAACACCACACCCACTGATGGAATTGGTGCCAGGTTGACTGCAGGGGGATGCCCCTCCTTTTCCAGGAGCATAGGTGTGTTGGCAGTTCTGATGAAGCAGCCAGGGGAGAGTTAATCCAGCAGCTCTGACTGATGAATAGGTTGCTTCAGGATACACAAGGCAAGGGACTGCTCCTGTTTTTCAGTCTGTTTCTCCTTGAGGGTGATTCTTTTCTTTAGTTCTACCTTCTCTTTACGTGTGATCATCCTAAGCAGTCATGAACATGAATAAGATGACAATATGAAGCAGTTTGCTTTGAAATTACCCAACAGAAAGCACTCTGTAGCCTTTCTTTACTTATGAAAAATGGTGGGGTTTGTAAATTTCAGTCATTTTGAGAGTTTGTTTGTAATTGTTTTCCTCCACTTCCGTTCCTTCTTTTTAAATATATCTAGAGATACAGAGATATTGTTATTCCTGATTGCGGAATACAGTACTTCTTGCAATATACCAAAGTATTGCAATGTCCCATGGGCACTCTGGGAGCCACAGGAATACCAACTTTTTTATGTTATATTTTGACACCAAGTGTCCTTAAAAATAAATACCTTGTCTCTTCAGAACAAAAACGGAAATCTTGACCTTTACGTGCAGCCAGAGGCCAGTGTTTGAAGCATGCAGACAGCTACTCTGAGGTGTGCAGAAGCCTACAGCTGTCAGGACACCCGGAAACTTCTGGCTGGTCAGCCCGACCTCTGTACCTGGGGAGAGCGGAACCGATCCTCCTAGAAGCTGTGCTAAGGCACGTGGAGATCAGGGAAGTAATTTTGAACAGCCAGCATGGCTGCACCAAGGGCAAGACCCACCTGACCAACCCTAGTGGCCTTCAAGGACGGGGTGATACACCAGTGCGCAAGGAAAGGCCTAGAGATGTCATTTATCAAATAAAGCCTTGATTTGTTGTGTGGGCTGTTAGATGGATAAGAAACTGGCTGAGTGGTTGCATCCGGAGGGTAATGGTCAGTGGCTCAGGGTCCCTCCTGATGGACATCGGTGACCCTCAGGGGTCCACATGTTGAGCAGTGCTGTTTAATATCATTAATGGCACAAAGTGATCAAGCGCACCCCCAGCAAATTTACTTTATGCAAGAGAATGTAGTGGCAGGACAAGGGAGAATTGCTTCAAACTAAACAAGAGTAGCTTTAGATTAGATATTAGGAAACATTCTTTACTGTGAGGGTGGTGAGACGCTGGAACAGGTTGCTCAGAGAAGTTGTGGATGCCCCATCCCTGGTATTGTTCAAGGCCTGGCTGGATGGAGCTCTGGGCAACCTGGACTAGTGGAAGGTGTCCCTGCCCATGGCAGGGGGCTTGGAACTACATGATCTTTGAGGTCTCTTCCAACCCAAATAATTCTATGATTCTTTGATTTTACTCTATCTTGGTACCCTCCTTGCCCAGGCAGGCAATTGACAGGCTGCTCTAGAAGTCCTGAGGTGCTTTCACAGAATCACACAGAATCACAGAATTTTTAGGTTGGAAGAGACCTTCAAGATCATAGAGTCCAACCCAACTCTAATACCTCAAGTAGACCATGACACCAAGTGCCACATCCAGTCTTTTTTTAAGTGGTGACTCCACCACCTCCCCGGGCAAGCCATTCCAGTACTTTATCACTCTTTCAGTGAAAAACTTTTTCCTAATATTCCATCTCCCTTGTCACAGCTTGAGACTGTGTCCTCTTGTTCTGTCTGTTTTTGCCTGGAGAAAGAGACCAACCCCCAGATGACCACAGCCACCCTTCAGGAAGTTGTAGAGAGTGATAAGGTCACCTCTGAGTCTCCTTTTCTCCAGGCAAAACAACCCCAGTTCCCTCAGTCGTTCTTCATATGGCTTGTGTTCCAAGCCCCTCACCAGCCTCATTGCCTCCTCTTGATGGGCTCAAGCATCTCAACGTCCTTCCTAAACTGAGGGGACAGAGCTGGACACAGCACTCAATGTCCTTCCTAAACTGAGGGGACAGAGCTGGACACAGCACTCAGTGTCCATCCTAAACTGAGGGGACAGAGCTGGACACAGCACTCAGTGTCCATCCTAAACTGAGGGGACACAGCTGGACACAGCACTCAATGTCCATCCTAAACTGAGGGGACAGAGCTGGACACAGCACTCAATGTCCTTCCTAAACTGAGGGGACAGAGCTGGACACAGCACTCAGTGTCCTTCCTAAACTGAGGGGACAGAGCTGGACACAGCACTCAGTGTCCTTCCTAAACTGAGGGGACAGAGCTGGACACAGCACTCAAGGTGTGGCCTCACCAGTGCCGAGTACAGGGGCAGAATGACCTCCCTGCTCCTGCTGGCCACACCATTCCTGATCCAGGCCAGGATGCCACTGGCCCTCTTGGCCACCTGGGCACACCCTGGCTCATGTTCAGCTGCTGGCACCAGCACCCCCAGGTCCCTTTCCTCCTGGGCACTGTCCAGCCACACCATCCCCAGCCTATAACGCTGCAGGGGGTTACTGCGGCCAAAGTGCAGGACTCGGCACTTGGACTTATTAAACCTCATCTTAGACTCTGCCTCATCTTAGACTCTGCCCATCAGGTCTTTCTGCAAAGCCCTTCGTCCTTCCAACAGATCTACACACGCTCCCAGCTTAGTGTCATCTGCAAATTTACTAATGAAAGACTCCATGCCTTCATCCATGTCATCAATAAAAATATTGAACAGAGCTGGCCCCAGCACAGACCCCTGAGGGACACCACTGGTGCCTGGCTGCCAGCTGCATGCAGCACCGTTCCCCACCCCTCTCTGGGCCCGGCCATGCAGCCAGTTCCTAACCCAGCACAGAGTGCTCCTGTCCAAGCCGTGGGCTGCCAGCTTTTCCAGGAGTGTGCTGTGGGAGACAGTGTCAAAGGCCTTGCTGAAATCCAAACAGACAACATCCACAGTCCTTCCTGCATCCACCAGGCAGGTCACCTGGTCATAAAAGGAGACCAGGTTGGTCAAACACAACGTACCCCTCCTAAACCCATGCTGACTGGGTCTGAGACCCTGGCCATCCTGTAACTTCTGTGTGATGGCACTCAGTATAAACTGTTCCATTATTTTGCCAGGTACTGAGGTCAGGTTGACTGGTCTATAATTACCAGGATCCTCCCTCCCACCCTTTTTGTGAATGGGCATCACACTGGTCAGCTTCCAGTCGTCCGGAACCTCACCAGTGAGCCAGGACTGTTGGTAGATGATGGAGAGTGGCTTCGCAAGCTCATCTGCCAGCTCCATCATCACCCTGGGATGGATCTTGTCTTGTCCCATAGATTTATGGACAGCCAGGCATTTCTGACTGCCACCTCTTGGATAATGAGGGGACCATTTTGCTCCCAGACACTATCTACCAGCCTATGAGGACATGTGTCTTGAAGAAAAGTCATCTCCTCACTAAAAACTGAGGCACCAAAGACGGGTGTAGATCTGTACCTATTTCACCTAAACAGAGCAGAGCCTTAAAGCCACATTGGTCAGTTAATTTGAAAAACTCCTTGGAGTGGTGATGGAGTGGAAGAGCAGGCGCTACCTGAACCAAAACCAATTTATCTATCAAATATTTAATACTTTCTTACAAGGAGGAAAGTGAGTAATTGTATTCTAGGAGTGTCTTGCAAGTATTATACCTAACATTCACAAGCAGGAAAGTTTGACTCTTCCAATATATATCCTTCCTGCTTGAGTTGAGGTGCCACAAACCCAACAGTCACAGAGCAGAGGTGGTTGGCAGTGACACAGTCAGGGTCCTTTCCTGGAAGTGGGTCTGAGAACAGCTGTAAACTTTATACTGTGATATTTTCTTTCAAAATAAACCCTGACCGTGTGTGCAAAGTTACAAGGAGGTGTTGAAAAGCAAATGGCAACACCTGTCCCCTAAAGAAAGTGTCACTTATTGGTTGAGACCTTGCAAACTATCCTATCATGTGCAGTCTCTGAGCTGGGATCTGTAGCCAACACAAGGTGATGTGCATGTGTGTAATAGAAGTCCTCACTCAGCGCCCTGGTGAGCCCAGGGCTCTGTCAGTCTGTGCTGCCAGGAGAGAAGCTGGAGGCTGTCTGCTGCTGAGCAAGGCAGGGCTGCCCTGCTCACTTTGGAAAGAGGGGCTCTGCCCATGCACCACCCAAATATGGAAATCATCAGGGACCTTTGCTGCTGGTCACGGCTGCTGAAAGCCTTGTCTCGGCAGGTTTTCTTCCCCAAACCCCATCCTTGCAGGCTCTGTCGCATGCAAGCACCCAGAACTTTAGGGTAAAAGCAACTGGGGCAAGGTTACAGGCTCACTGTCAGAAGTACAATGGCACCCTCCATCGCACACCTAGTGCCATCTTTTTATACCTTGCCTTGAGTCCTCAAGCAGATTTTGCAGGTGCAGATTTGTTTGTTTGTTTATTTATTTATTTATTGGTACTTGGCTGTCATACAGAATTAAAAGTGATGAATATCTTTGTTTAAACTAGTCCCAGATCAAGGACAAAAGCAAATAGAGCCCATCTTGGGAGTGAAAAACTCTAGTACTTGTGTTAATATGATACACATGTACAGTTCTGCTGAAAGCAAATCAATCTCATTTGCTTACTTACTAAAGGCTTTTCAGATGCACACATAGCTGATCTGCCCAGGTACACCATGCAATGGGAGTTTCTCAAATCTCTCATTTTCTGCAGTGTGCACTGTCTTCTGGTGGATTAAGGTCCATGTATTCTGTTCAGAGGAACAGAGAAACAGAGAAACAGAGAAACAGTTCCAGAAACAGCTTGCACAAATGTCCTATGTAATCTCCAGATACTCTCACTTATATTTTCTGGATAACTGCCTATGTGGATGCTTGGGCCTTATGCATAGACAATAGATACAATTTTTCAGGTACTACCTTAAAATTAGCCTTCAAGTGGAATTCTACTTAATCCCCTAGAGCCTATTTTCCTTATGTTGTGAGTCTGCTTCTGAAGCCATGATTAGTCATGATTCGTCATGGCATGATATGGAACAAACAGTAGCAGGACATTGAAAAGTACTTCAAAGTATTAAAAAAAATCATTAAATAGAATGAGATATTCATGAATAACAATTAATGTATCCTTGGACTATTTTCTATTTTGTAAAATGAACCTGAATTTTCAGTGATTTCTTTCATTCTACTCTTAAAAGGTATTCGGAATTCCCTATTAAATCCCTTATGCCCCAAAAGTCTTTCCGAGGCATCACTCATTGTACCTTCCTTATTTGCCACAATGACAGCTTTTTCACTGTGGCACAGATCCTGGCTCAGTGTGCTGTTTGTGCTGTTCACATGTCAGTTTTGAAGCACCCATAAATGCTGTAGGCCATATACAGTCATTGTGCAAATCACAGAAAAATGGTATGAATCTAATTTAAACTCCAATTTAGCATATGTCCTGTCGAAAATCGTAAGCATTTGTAAGAGTTAAAGGATTGAAAGGTTTGGGATCACACGTGGCTGACAGCTCTGGTTGTGCTGAGAACTTTGTTGGGCTCCACTGGGCTGAAGGAATGCTTTATGGGTGGAAACCTCTCCCTTTGGGATGTGGTCAGGAAGGACAGTCACTACATTTCACTGTGGCTGGACATTGGAAATGGTGTCTGTCTATGAGTGTGCCTGCTCTGGCTCCCCACCAAAGAGTGTAAGTGGCCCCATTTGGGGTAATTTTCTCATCCCAGACAATTGCAAATAGACCATGACTGAGGCTGAGAGAACTATTCCATTCTGGGAATTTCTGAGGCCTCAGTTTTATTAGCAGTGAGAGGAAAAAGCATGTTATCTTCTCAAATGATATAAAGCAATTGGGTTAATTTGAAAAATGTTCAAATCCCTACCTTTTCTTATCTTGCAGCTCCTTCTGCCCATATATTATTGTCTGCATTGTGCAGAAACACTAGAATTAAAAGGGAAAAATAATTGATTAGTGTAACAACATGGATCTTACTTAAAATCAGGTGACTGAAAGCTAAGTAGGAAACTGGTTTTGAGGTATTTGCGGTTTTGCCTAAATCAAGTGGCAAATAGGGACTCCAGGTCGGAGGGGCCAGGCCTTCATCACAATGTGTTTCACGTTGCAAATCAGTTTTGTGACATTGGTTCCTCTCTTGATGGAAGCTGGAGATGTGGTCCACTCTCCTCAGGGACAGAACAGAGTAATAAATAAAGAAAAAAGGATAACTGAAGACACAGCCTTGCTGAAGTCCCTGTAGCCAGCTGGAATTCCATGCAGCTCTGCAAAGGGGCCCACGAGTTCCCCAGCTGTGGTGTGGGCAAGGTAAGGTGTGTACTGAGGACATCAGCCTCCTGGGACATGAGCCACTCTCCACATCACTTTGAAACGCCGAGGTCCACTGGAATGTGGCCCTTCTTTCTCTCAATGCACCTAGGATTGCCCCCATGGAGCCAAATTCATTTACAGCACTGAGTTTTCAGAATGCCAGATGTAACCAAGGTTATGTAAAAATCTTTTTTTTTAATAAAAGACAGAAATGTAGCTTATGACCTTTTCTTTTCCCCAGAAGTGCAAGTTGAGCTATTAATTTTAAGTGAAAATATTCCTTATCCGCTGCTAATTGGGGATGGGGACAAAGAAAGAAAATGTAGGAGGCACCAGGGCCTGTGTTCAGCAAGGGCAAAGCCACTCATTTATCACAGATGAGGATGAAGGTAGAAATGAAACCTGCTTTTGATGTTGAGAAGAGTTCAAGAAAACAAAGATTGTTAAAATTAATAATCTCATCCACTTGGTACTGATTTTAGGGGTAATAATTCCTGGGTTTTTCAGCCTGGCAGTGATCCATAAAGTCAACATGATTTTGTCTTGTATCATAAACAGGATCTTTTATTCTTTTATGAGCAGGCAGAGACAAATATTAACAAACATAGCTGGTCTGTTGAAGAGATTATTACCCACAAGTCTGGAGTCCTGTGTAACACAATAGTTGCAAATTACAAAAGAAAACCCCAACAAATCAGAAGTAGATAATTATTTCTTCCAGCATTTACATGAAAGTGGATTAATTGTGCCACTTGCACACAGTGCAAGGACTACAGACCAGCTGCAGGAAAAATTCTTTTTTATTTCTTCTTGGAGTGTTAACATTTTACCATTCCATTTCCTAATTTCTCAAGTACATATTAAATCTCATGAAGATTAAAACCATCAGTTCCAGAGGTCAGAATTTTGAATACTCATCTATTAGGTAGACAGAGACAGATTTTTGTAGATGCTTCTACACTGTAGTTTGAACATGAGTCTGAGCTTGGTAGTTTAGAGAGAAGACGTGCAGTTGTGGATACTAGAAGACTTTGGGGGAGAATGGATGGAAAAGAGCTGAAGAAGGTTAGGATCTTTCTATCTCATAGCCTTGTCATAGCCTTAGGTGTGCTTCTGTCCGGCTTGCTACACCCAACTGCAGTTTGATGCATTACTGGCCAACAAGGAAGAAAGTTTCTCTTGGAAGGACTGTGCCATAGGGATAGACGGGATCTTCGCCAGACCTGTGCCATGTTTAGCAATATGGGGCACCCAAAGCAAAAGGTCAGGAACATGCTTCCTTCTGCACCTCCTTAAGGAGAGTTCAGGCATTTGATCTGAGGCCTAAATTTGGACATGCAGAGTCAGTCAGCATACAGGTCCCAAGAATTTTTCTCACTTACTGTTTTGACTGTTGATTCCATCAAGGATTTTCTTTGTGTAATCATGTTGTTTCATCATCAACATCTTTGTCCTGATGAAGGCTATTGGGGAACTGAGACTGGCCACAGTGATGAAGCAGCAGTTCTACAATTCTCTGTAAAATGGTCTCAGGAAATGGTCTTTGTTGCTAAATGTTGCCAATGAAGGCAATGCTAGAAGAGAGAGGAGAATTAGCTATTTACATAATAAAAGTAGATATTAAACTCATTATTGCATGAGTCTTTGAGAATTAACTGTGACACAAATGCAGAGATAAGACTAAGTGGCTTCAAGGGGTGGCTGGGTGCTCAGGACCGTGGACTTTTTACACCTTGCTGTAGACAAGGAGCAAATACCACTTGGAAGATGAAGCCAGTTCTGGGTAGATCAAAATGGAGCCAGGCAGTACCTAAGAAAGCTCCCCAGATCTGCTGATGTCTAAATACTGGCATAAGCAAATTTTTTAAATGGGGCACAGGTCTTTAAACTCACTAGAATATTTTCCTCCGTCCTTTCAAGGAGGACAATCAGCAGGTCTACATTTCCAAGGTGTTCCAGTAGAAGTTAGGGACAAATGTTTTCTTTGGGTCTCAGCCATACAAGTATAAAACCCCCCAATGTCTGTTTCAAATGAAATGAATTAATCTTAAATATTTGACAAGATATTGAAACTAAAGTGTAGATGTTATTTCCACTGAATGCCTATGTACAAGTGTTCAATGTCTTCACAATAGTAAAGAATGAACCAACATATCCTCAAGCTAACAAAAGACAATCAAGGTAAAAGAATGTCTGAATTGCCCTGGAATAGTCTTACTTCAATGCTTCCAGTCATTTTCCAAAGGACTTAGGAATTATTTAAGAATTCCTCCTTCTGACAAGGCTGGATTGTCCCCTCTACTGAGCTGTGCTCTTTGGAAAAACAGCAACCACAAAGGAGAGGTTAAAAGGTGTGTGTGTGGGGGTTAATGCTTTAGTGGAAAAGGGGACACTAGGCCAGCTGAGATTGCTGGTCTGCTTTACACTGAACTCTGAATTATTCCTATTCCCCCGTGATGATTGTGCATCACAGGGGAATAGGAATACTTATTAATGAATATTCCCTCTCCGTGCTGAGAGGCAGCTCTTGTTCCTCAAGAATTCCATTTCACAGGAGTAGAAATTATTTTCCCCATTGCTATCTCTGTCATCTACATAGTGAAACAAGATGTTTTAAGTAGCTGTTTTGTACCCATAACCCATTGCCCCTAATTTCCTCTTGTCCTGGGAAAGCCCTGTTGATCTTCTTTGCAAAATATTTGTGAGTAATTATTTATTCAGCAGCTGGTTGCATTACAGCTGGTGGCATTACTGCTTGTTGCATTACATTTTCAATTCAGAAAAAAAAATTACATGAGAAGAGGTTTCAGCACCTTAGTCCTACCTTTTGTCCTTGCTCTACATCAAAATTCAAAAGGTTGCCATTTATTACAAAAGGAAGTACTTTGCGTACTTAATTTTGGAAATGCTGAGAATGCTTTTACATGAAATATATTATTTGGAAAAATGCCCTGTGTCTTATTTTGATTACACTAAGACATCTTGTTTTGATTTTTTATTGCTTAAATTTTAGGCAACATAACACAACAGAAATCATACAGGACTATCACGTAAAAGACATCACTAATTTTCCACTGAAATCTATAACCAAATAATTTCTTTACCAGCTATTTTATTTTATCTGATCAGTGTTTTCTGAAGGAAAAGAAGATCAACTGGAAAATCTCCAGCCAGTGTTAATAGAAACAATGTTTGTGCTGCTGTGCCCATCTCCTTTGAGGCCAGCAGTCTGGTTATTTATTGTCAGGGATGTATGACAATGAATATGTCCTTATGTAAGTCAACAACTCCAACAATTTCAAAATCAGCAAAGTTTATTTATTTATTTATTTTATTTCTAAACCAGACATGAAATCCAAAGCTATGAGAAACCAATCTGAACAGAGCTCCGCATAAGCTATGGTGACTGTGATAAACGTTGCCAGCCTGGTTTTGGACAAAACTGGCCGCAAAGGCTTTGCCAAATGAAGAAGCCTTAAATAGCACAGTGCAGTGGGGCTTCCTAAGCAGCCTGTTGCAGACTGTCCCTACAGTCCAGTCAGCTGGGAACTCTCTGGCACATCTAGATGGAGTGGACAGCAAACCTCTGCCCAGCCCCAGACAGTTTTTCAGGGTTCTCTCCCTGTTGCTGTGGGATATGGGGAGCATATACTCTCTCCCTGGTATTATGATGAAGTGTCAGCGCACTTCATTAGCTCCAGGCATAAATTGCAAGGTGGTAGATAACCAGACCGTGCCCCATCAGTGAACCACAGAATCACAGAATGCCTAAGGTTTGAAGAAACCACAGCAGGTCATCTGGTTCAACCTACCTGCTCAAGCAGAACCACCTGATTAGGCTACCCTTGTACTGGGGAATACAGACTAAGGCCCTGTTCTTGCTGACTGTTTGGTTTAAACTGAAATTTAATTTTGACCTGCAAAATGCTAAAATGCTCTTCCAATCAGTATAGGCTGAAATGTATTTAGTAAAATGGAAATAGTACATTTGCATTAGTTTCATCTTGAGAGCAAGAAACTGAAAGACCTGTCCCAGGAACAAAGCTCACTTTGAGAAGGATGCTGTATCTGCTGCTGAATCCCACCCTATGTCCATTTTTAATCACCCCTGTACAGTCTTAGTGCAGATATGGTGTAGTGACACTGTTTCCCACTAGATTAGTGACAACTTTCCTCAGCAGTGCCTGCACTGGATGAGCCAGGGGCTGGGCAGAACTCAGGGCTCTGTTTGCCATCGTGCTGAAAGTAAGCTCTGAGGACTGAAATAAGGGAAAGCCAGTCAACTCTGTGCCCCTCCAGCTCATCCTGCAACACAAAACTCATGCAGATGTGGTGTGATGTTGCAAAGCACATTTCTGGTGTCACAGGCATAGAGGACAGTCATCGCATTGCCCTCATGTTCTCCACCAGCCTCACGTGGCTGTGGGGCAGACCAGTCCTGAACTGGTGTCAAGCTTGCAAGGGCAAGTTACTCTTTCACAGATTTTTTTTTTTTTTTTAAACAAACATGTGTACGTAAAATAATTATGTACCAGTTCAGAGCTCCACAGGCCTGTGAAGGTGATTGATCAGAGGTAAGAGGCTAGCAAAACAGGTTTAGTGTCACAAACTTCAGGGCCAGACACTGCTGCTTATTTCTGGGCAGACACAACCGCAATTGCCTTCAGATCTCAGCATTTGAAATTATTTGGTCACATTTTTACAGGACCACAAGGCATGAAGGGCAATTATCTGTTTATACATAAATACAAACACACACACGCTATACATATATACATACATATATACACACATATATACAAATATACACATATACATATATACATACACACATATACACACACATATACACACATACATGCACATACACATATATACACACATATAGATACACGCATACATATATATACACACACATATACACATATTCACACACACATATATATGTGTATATGTATATGGAATCCCATTATCTAATCCCATTATCTAGGAGCAATCAGCTTTTTTCTTCCTAATATAGCGGTGTACTATTTCCATGACTGAGTGAAAAAACCAGTCATTTATTTTTGAGGCAGCAGGAATCAGGACCATACCAGGTACTTAGAGCTATAATTGAAAGAGGATGATAAGAGCAGGAGTTCTTGTGTGTGCCAATTCCTTGGTCTTGTGCTGACAGCTTTATTATACTCAGGCCTGATGTCCCACTTGTTTGCCCACGACCATCTGATGGTGGGCAGGATTGCAAGGCTGCCTCAGGCTTACAAATTGGAAATTCTCCTCCTAAATCAGACTGTTGTGTTGTGGCAGCAAATGGTCCCACCACATCAACCTCTAAAATATGTCTGTAGTGGGTTGTATGTGGTTTTTTGGATTTATTATGCCATTTCAGTATCTTTCTTCCCTCTTTACCTTGCTCCCATATTCAGGGACAGACTTCAAGGGTGACATAAATAAAACTTATATTAATTAAGGCTGAATGTCAGGCAAGACTAGAAATAAATTACATGAAAGAACAGGATAAATAACAACACTGCAGATGCACACTGGGTAGTTTTCTACCACCCAAGCTCTGCTGTGTACCTGAACATGAAGCCCTGGAACAGGAATGCAGCACCAGCTGAAGGTTTGCTTCACTTTCTGGAAGTCGAGCTGGGTGAGTTCTCTGTGCCACGTCTCCTATACCCATATCAGTATATGGGTCATGGACCACTGATATCCCTGTATACTCCTTATCTTCAAGCATCCACCTCCTCCTCTTCTCCTGAACTACACTGTCACTGCAAAATTTCACTTCATTCCTCCCCCCACATTCACTGGACTAGTTTACGTTTAGGTAAAAAGGTAAGAGACATAGACACAGGGAGTGGGCTGTGTGGGTGATTAAGGACTTCTGTCCCTGGCTCATTTCTGTCAGCTTGTTGTCTAGTTACTGCTGCCCAATATGGGTCATGTAAAGCTTGTGTCTGTTGGGCTTACATACGCAGCATATTAAACAGTGTTGATAGCATAAAAAGACTCGGCTATACATGTGTCCCGAGAACATTGTGATATACAGCCCGCGTGTCATCAGCCTCTTAGGGATCACTCACAAGGCAACTGACAATACTGATGACATAATTGTTAGAAAATTATTGTTAGTAAGAGCTTTGGATTCACAGCTGGTCCAAAAAATCAAGCTAATATTCTGCAATCTAAAAATTATACTCTGATATGTTTAGATGAAATATTGAATGAAATTAGCTGAAACATTTCTATTTCAGCAAGAATGCACATAGAAAAATGAAAATTAATAGCTTGGATTAAATTTTGACCTTATCAGAATATTTTCTTACTTCAATTTTTATTACTTAGTTTTGAATTAACATGCTACAAATTGTAAAAGTTCATGTAACTTATAGTCGTGGAGTTCAGATCACCAAAGAAAGGCAACAATCTTATTTGATATGACTGTGGGTCTTGTTGACAGGTACAATATACAATAGTTGACATCTGTAAGGCATAACTCATGACAATTTGATTTAAAACACTTGAATTATAAAATTTATAGGGATCATGATAAAGAGCTTAAAAATCATCTCATTGATGTGTCTCAAAATGCAGTTATTGCTGAGAAAGTATTAAAGACCATGCTTAGGGCTGATTCTTGTCAGGTTCCTCATACACTAGTTCATTGTCATACAGTGTTTTTTGTGATTCATACACACGGATATTATCTTGTCATGGAGTCATCATTAAATTATGAAGAACAACAAATGATCTGGGTATTGGCATTCTGAGAAACACATTGGGAAGTTTAACTGCATATTTAGGTCATTTTTCTCGGAGAATGAATTGCTCTGGATTGAGGCTGGAATTACTTTGTGCTTGCAGGATGGTTTTCTTATTTAAGACATGATTGTGTGAGTCTGCGTCTAAAGCGACATCATGACTATGTGGACACCTGGGTCTCATGACAGGGCTGAAATTATCTTAAGGTTTCACTGTATGTGTTTTGCTGAATATACCATCAATCATAGTGCATGTCATCTCTGACTTTTGCGTGACCATATCTGCACATGCTCATGGGGCTGGAATGAGTTCCAACCCCTGCCTCTTGTAAGGACAGTAATTCAGGTCCCCTTCAGGTTCAGTCCTGTGATAAGAGCAATTGTAATGACCTACTTCTTACCGGGACAGAGTAATCGCTGCAATCCTCGGTGACATTTCAGTACAGTGAACTCATTTGGATTCGTTGCTTTTACATCTCAAATTGCTCCTGAATATTTCCGTATGGAAAATATGTTGTTCAAAAGAAGTGCTCCCTATTCTCCGAAGAACTGTTCTTCTATAATTTCCCAAAGAATGACTAAAGAGGAGCAAACAATCTCGCACTTTTTCCTTCTATAGGGGCTCCTCGTTAAAATGTAGATAATCATGGGAAGACCAAACCTGCACTGTGACTGAGCCACACACAGGAGCTTTGCACAACAGACACACACGTGCGTAGTTCACCTGCAGTCTCAACTTCTTCCTGCCTTATGTTTGTGCATGACCCTCTTCTGCCTTTACATCCATAACTATGCTTTCCTCTTTCTTTATCAAGAGACAGGGACACGAATCTCTGCATTAATCTTCTTTACCAAGTCACGACTTCTAGGTAACAATTTGAAATTTTGCCTTCAGCTAGATGGCAACAGTAGCACCACCGCGGGTGCTTGGCCTTTCTCTAATCTAGCTTTTGTCTTTGAGCTTGACTACTCCATAGTCAGATACTTTCTTGTGAAGTTCCTGGCCCAAAATACTGTGTCTTCCAGCAGTCTGGAAATTGGAAACAGTTGTTTGAGACAATAGAGTCATTAGCTGGAACAAAGCTGTTTAATTCTGGGTGCAGTTGATGAAGGTTTGAGCAGAATGATATGTGCATGCTGTTGACAAAGACAGAGAACAAGACAGCTCTTAAAATATTCTTTCTTTGTAATGAACCCTTCAAATCATGTGGCTGGAACCAACAAAATACTCTCTACACAAAGAACACAGTCTTGTTGCTTTTCCATGAAAGCCTCCTATATCCAGTGATTGGCATGAAGCAGTCAGAAGAATTAATGAGATTTAAACTGGCAGGCCTTGAGATATTCACCCCATGGGTGAATGCTTATCTTGAAGACCACATCTCTTCCCTGGCTTACCCAAACCTGTCTATTTACAAAATAAAATTATAGCTCTTACTATCTCCTTCTTCGGACACAAAGCATTTATTTAAAGAGGTATCATGAAATCCATGTATTATTTTGAACTCTATCCCCAGCTGAAATTCAAGGCAGAAGTGATGTATTTTTCTTAAAAAAGTACAGTCTTGAAACCCTTCTAAGACTCCAAGGAAATCCTCAGAATTATAGACATGGGGAGATTGACATTAGACTCCAGGACTAATGAGTGCATAGACCTAAGGTCAAGACTACCTCAAGAAAAGGTCAAGTATGAAATAATACACCACAAGAACTTCAAAAATAGCAGTTTGTGGCTTACACTTCAAGTCTCTGATGTTTTCTCGCAGTAAATAATGAGACAACTCCCACACAGAACTTGACACAAAAGACTTTAAAGATACAAACATACACAAACCAAGCCTTTGTTTTATGACAGAAATGTTTCTGGTGGTAAGTCACATCAACACATGTCCTTTGCTGTTTTACTCAGTCTTACCAGCAGATCATGTACTTTTACTGTCAGAGTTGCTTGGAGGTTCTTCTTTTAATTTTATAAGACTGGCTATGTTTTAATGAGCACCTTTCACATGTAGAGTAGAAAATCTGAAAGCCCAGCAAAAAATGAGGAAGAACCTTTAACATGTTGGTTTTACATTAAATGTATACATTACTGTAGATTGATATGAGTCAGGTAATTCGGATTCTCATTTTCTTTTATAAATTTATTACATTTAAATTCTGTCTTGTTTATATATTCTTGTGTCCAAAGCTGTGGATCAAACTTAGATGCCATAAAAGGCTCCACTCTTAAAAGATGAAGAGGAAGCAACACATATTTTTACTCAAGATGCTTACAAAGCACTACAATTTTCTGTACATAGTTTCTCATCTCTTGCCCACTGTGTATTTCCCTTACAGAACAGGAAAAACCTTTGAGCTCAGCCTGAGAGCTGGGAGTCTCCCACTGCATTATCCAAGGGACCAAAAGCATCCCACTGAGCAACTAGCTGTTTCTGATGTGACTTACTGGTCACTTGCCCATGGCATCACAAAACAGGTCCTGCTGCTAGGGACCTTTGGTATAATTGCCTTTTTGCTGTCTTTCTGGAGAACTGTGCTGTGGCCAGGGACAAGGAGTGTTGCAGAATTATCACAAGAGGCTCACTTTGTATTGTCAAGGCAGGGGACACAAAGGACCAGACCTGTTTCCCCAAGGCAGTGTCCCCACAGAGGTACCGCCTGCGCAGTAGGAGCACCACAATCCATCACATAGCTGCCCAGGAGCTGGAACCTTGATGATCTCCAAGCCTGATGTGCAAATACACAGGTCTTGCACCTGATTCCTCCTGCATCGCTGGGGACAAGAATCCCAGAGGATGTCTACCTGCAAGGAGGCAGCTGCATTGATTCTATTCCCTACGAAGTACTTGTTAAGACAGGATCAGCTTCGGTTACCTTGTGGTCTGGTGTTTCACACAGGTGTCTCATGGAGGAGACCAATCATAGCCAGTGGATGCTTGAAAACTATGGCTGTAAGAAGCATGTCTCTAGTTGTTGGTGTTTCACTGAAATTTTGTAACTGGGGAGATGGAAATGCTACAGAGTACGTGAATAACTGGAGACCAAAAGGACCACTGTTTCTGGGACGTGAAACTTTCTCCTCGACTGAGAGAAAGCAGAGCTTGAAGGGCTTAGTTTATGTACAAGATCAGTCAAGGAAAGTATCATCAAGAAAAAGACCTCAGCTGGTTGCTTCGAAGAAGACATGAGAAATAGGGAGCTGGTATTGGATCAAAAAGTGATATAAGTACTCGAAATTCCATCCTGGGACCAAATAAGTTGGACTGAACTAGTGTAGGTAAAAATGAGACTTTAGATTACAGGCAATGTTTGTTCTAATGACACAAGTGTGTGTCCAGAGCTTCCAGGGCCTGAACACCTGGGAAGTTTCCAATGACTCTCTTGACCAGATGTCCAGAAGGGACAAACACAGATCAAGAAAATGCTCATAAGGAAGTCTCCACATGTAGCAATGCACATGTTGTGTCTGAAGGGTTAGTGGAAGAAATCCTGAAGAATCACCAACCTGCTCTCTAGTATAATGAGGGGCAAAAATGGGAGCACAGCTGTTCAAGTTTGGGACAAGACTGAGGAATTTGCAAGAGCAGAATCTGTGCTTGCACCCATAGCTCTGTCCTGCAAGGTGTTTCAAGGAAAATTTGGTGCTGGCCCACAGACCTAGCATGTGTTATGTGTCAAGGTTAAACACAAAAACTACGGTTGGCTGTGAGGAGGCAACAACGCCATCACCCAGAGCTCTTGTGCAACCAGTTGCACAGAGTGCTGTCACTTCCCTCCAGCTGTACAGCTGCTGCACGAGAGGAAATCAATAAAACATCATCTCAGACATTTAGACAGTTTGAGGTTGTGATCTGCCCAATCAGGATTCAGACACAGATCGCAGTCCTTGGGAGGAACAAGTGCATGTGCGTCAGCTGAGCCACAATAACGAACTATGTTTTCCTCAGCGTAAAGGGTGGTGGTTTAAGCACCAGTGAACAGCATCTGATGCCACACATTTGAGGCTGGAAGTGTCCATACTCACACTGTGCTTCAGTTGGTGCAGAAGGATTTCTTCAGCACAGAAGTCCAGCTACACCTGATGTGTCTCCTACCTGGGTAACTCCATGGCAGGGGCATCCATCAAAGAGATCATAAATAAAAGACTGAGTTCTAAAACTCGTTCTGTCGCTGCTGCATGTCCATGTGGAGACACCAGGGAAAGCTGGAAGAGACTGACTAGATTCCTGTGTGGAGGATGCCACGGAAATGGGGCTCTCAGCTGCGGCTGGGAAGCAGATGTCTGCTGGATCCAGCTAGAATGGAGCAGTAGTTTTGGTGTCCACTTGTAAAGGTGGTTTTGTGTTTAAGAACTTCCACCTTGTCATAACTGTTGCTTCGCTTGAAAAGCTTACTTGTAATTGGGGGCTATTCTGGAGGATAGTCAAAAACTGAATGGCAGAGAGGACATCCTCTCAGATGTGCCGCTATACACCACACAAGAGCCTTAACTAGTGATCTTTCTTTTTAATTGTTTTTACTAGAGCAGTCCCAGAATACTATTATCAACTTTATCCCTACTACACATTTTTGAAACCAGGACTCTGCAATGTGTAAGACATATGACCTTCAAAACTCACAGAAAAGAAACCCTCGTGCTCACATTTTGGTTGGGAATCCAGCCCCCACAATGCAAGCGACATTATTTGGATAATGTTGTTACTTTATGTATGAAAATGGAGCAGCCCTATTGAAGAAACCTGATTATGCTGTTCGTGTAGAAATAGAAATGAGTAAATGCCTCAAATGTTGTCGGGGACCTCCTCAGGCAGACCCATTCAGCTTCTGAAGGTCCATTAGACATTAGATATGGTTGTTCTATCCTAGTACTCTGTCCTTTCCTGGATCATCCCTAGAGAATTATGTTGGCTAAGAACAGAATTGTCAGGAGGGTCATGATACTCAGTGTGGACCATGGTCATCAGAACATGTTGTTGCTTGTCCCCTCCTGTGTTAGGCTGCCTTGTCTGGCCTCTAACTTGGCCGAGGTACCTCAGTCCCACTGAAGGTGTCAAGTGGTGTGAACAGGATGTGGTCCCTCCTTTCAAAAATGTCAAAGTTCTAGTGCAGTGGAAAATGGCTAGAAAACAAAAATAAATTTTCCACCAACTGTGATTTTGTATATGTGCGAATTTGCAGATTTGCACAAGCAAAAGCCATTGTAGTCTGCAGAGGTCACTAAACCATAACCCCTTGTAGGGGTTATTAGGACACTATTGCCATTTTTTTATTAAAAGAGAGTTGATGAGTAATGGCTGCTATAACTGTCTTGGCGGAGGCATTTACCCAACACTTTGTTGTTTCAATAATTTCTTGTTCCATTAAATCTTTGGAACAAGGCTTGTGTAGATCATGACTTGTACTTGGCACCTTTCATGTTTGGTGGGTTTTTTTTATACTGCTATTTTTGCCAACAGCTGTTTGCTAGCCATTTTTTTGATCAGGACCCTTAAATTCATCTTAGTCCTTGGATACTGCTTAAGCTCATGCTACCTAGTTCCTGTCCTCATCCATTAACAGAAATTCTTCTGGCAAGATATGTTTTTTCATTTTTCAATAAATATTATACTGGTCCTTCAAGCAAGTAACCTTCCTCGATGTAATTTTACTGTATTTGCTTCTCATAAATGCACTGAAGAGCAAAAAGAACTCTTTACAGATTTTAATCTCCTATCCTACATATGCTATAAAGTCTAGTTGCAGCCACATACATTTATAAGGACATTCCACAGCTATTAAAGTTTCATGTAACTTGTCATGAAAATTAAATTTTACAGTCTGCTTTAGCAGAAGAAGCAAATTTTAAACAATAGATTTGAGGGGGTTTTCCCCAGTGTTTTCTTTCCTTGTGGGTTTGCTAAAAAGCAGAATTATTCTGTATGGTAATGCACTCTCCCTGGTCCTCTTCTTTGTTCAGTCCTAACCCAGCCATTGAATTTTGCTAATGGCAAGGAAAATTTGACACTTTAATGGTGTCTTTCTGTCTATATATTGCTCTCGATATCTGATAAAACTTGAGGTTGAGTTTTTAGTGGAGGAGTTGCAAACAAGGCAGCAAAACTGGGTCAAGTTGACACTTCAGTATAATTTTATTTGAAGTTTGCGGTTTGAAACCTGTTGTGAATGCTTCGGTGACTGGGGGCAGCTGGACAGATTGATGAGCAGCTCATCCCTTTGTAATACTCTCATGTCCAGTAGTTTTGGTGGTTTTGTTCATGGGGGTGAACAAAATTCTCCATTTATTTATTACTTAGTTCTAATAGATTTTCAAACTTGATAATCAGTATGTATCTTATTTTCAAGACAAAAAAAGGCAGCAGTCATTCCTAGATGGATTATTATCCTGAGCATTTTGAGCGCAGTAAGGGGCAAACTACAGCTATGGTCCTCAGAATATGCTGAATCAGAGTGCAAGTATATTAAAAATAGCCCTAGAATAAGGAGACTTGAAGTCAGGAGTCAATCACTGGCTACCAGACAGTGTCAAGAAACAATGGGCACACGTTAGCTTTACAGTTAGCTCTCTTGTGTGAGAGAGAGGGTTCAACGAAGCATTTAGCCCCTTCTCATCATGCCTATTGGGCTTTCCTGAATATTAAAGTAACTTTTCTCAGGTGGGGAAGCAAAACCAGGATCACTCTTGGGATTTTTGTACATTGTCTGGTTATTGACCAATGGTTCCTGACTTTGGGGATTACAGTATGTGCAAGGCAGAGAAGGTAGGCATTTTGTATTTTTACTGCTCATAATTATTAAAAGAGATAAGTCCACTGAAATGGATAGTCAACTATTTACAACTATCATGGGAGCATTTTCCACAGCATGATTCAGCGTTATATCGGTGTCCACATCAGTTTGGGTAAGTTTTACTTGTCTGATGTGTCTGCTTCCAATGTGGAAAAGTATTCCATAAAAATGTAGTTTGTCTGATGGCTGTATCTCCCTCCCGTATCATGCTTGCCAGGACAGCTGTCTGGTTTTCAATAGGTTTCAATAAGTCCTGCCCACAGAGCCATCACAGCTGCTGGAGATGCTACTATGTTGCAAGATATACTCATGCCAAGATGATTTTTTTGTCTTTTCTTTTATGTATTTTTTTATATACCTTTTATGTATCCTCAGACTCTTAGCATGCTTACTTGTAATTCCTTAAGTCTAGTAATTTAGCATAGTCCTGGTGTTCTGTTAGGCCAGGAGACCAAACATCCTAAAGGCCTCACAGCTGGAGGTCGGAAAGCACTACACTACCCTGAGAAACCAAGGGCCCCCCAGAACCTATCCTGTAAACAAAGATTTTGCCCATCCAGGGGGAAGTTCCTCAGGATGCGGGGATATTAGGCTATTCATCCAAGCCTCTCATTTGAGCATCCTAGTTAGATAAGCTAATTTGTAAGGTCTATAAATTGTACACGTGGTCTATTGTCAGTGTGCATTGTGACACATACTGTTGCCATATTATGTGAGCTTCTGTGAGACGTTTACAGCTCTGACTGAATTTTCCCACAGTTTCCTGATGCAAACATCTTGTTTTTCCACATTCCTTTCTGATGATAGTCGACTGATGGATTTCTCTAGCCTGGCCAGTGGGATGGGGAGGTGGTAGCCTTGTTCTCCAATCCCTGGTCATTCTTCAAAACCTATAAAGCGAGGTCTTTGTAAACAATAAAGTTTTCCTTCTTCAGCCTTCATTTTGTGGAGTCAAATCTGTGAGTATTTACTCGTGTCCACAAGTGACACAAAATCCCACCTTGGCAAAGTAGGATCCTGATTAAAATACTGAGGTAAAATCCGTTTATCCCTTAACTGTGTCTGGGTCTCAATATTTAAGACCAGGAAAAGGCATCACCTAGGATGCCAACTGTATTTTCTTTCCTAAACGCATGCAGCTGACAAAGGCACAGGAAGTCACACAAGTGCTGCTTGATAAAGATTGAGGTTCTGGCATGCAAAAGTATTGACTGTGTATTGGAAGACACACAGAGTGCTGTGAGATGATATTTTCAAGCCTGGCTTCTTATATGTTAAAAATGTTACAGTGTCATTTCAGCATTACAGGTAAGAAATAAATGTGAGGAAAGTAAGAGTGATAAAGGCGTGCTACAGCTCCTGCACCACGGACACCTGCTGTTGTGGGGGTGGGTTTCTTTCATTGCATGTTATTTATTAAGACATGGAGATCTCAGAAGTCATATTGTTTAATGAAACAATATATAATGGAGCAGATTGCAAATACTGAAATATAGAGAAAGCTACTTTCAGCTGTTTTATCCAGGGAGTAATCGATAGGCTTATTTAGCATTGCAAAACCATTCATATCAAAAATAGTTTATACATGGTGTTCCACTTTCTAATCCACTAATTTTGGAGAAGAGAATCTAAACTTCAAATATACGGCAAGAACAGATTGTTCAAGCTGTGACTATTGTACTTCGATTAAAATATTCCTTCTCCCTGTGTTAGTTGAAATATACTGTGGCTTCGGTTGAGGGGGAGAGAGAAAAAGACTTCAGATTTTTCCTGCTCATCTTACATGTGCATCTTACAGATTAAATAGTCTGATGATTTTTTTCAACATTAAATAGTCTGATGATTTTTTTCAACATTAATTGTAGTAGATCTGCCAGCTACACTTGTGCCAAGCTTCCTTGCAGACACTTACGGCCTGTCACCCACACCCACTCAGCTCATGTTAGCCATCATTTTGTCATTGCCCAACAAACCCACCCGCTGTTTTGCAGGGACCAGACGGCTCACAAAACTGCCAACTGCATAAAGCCATCAGATCTGCAGAAAATCCCTCTTTTCAGATGATTTCCCTATTTACAACTGCTTCAATTGTAACTGGCTTTTCTGACATTTACAGAGAAGTGAGTGGTGGTTAGTGTGGCCATCTGGTTCCTCAGTAGTCATGGCAGTAACACTTAAAGCACATGAGTGCTTGTGGAAAGTGAGTACAAAAGTCACAGGTGATTGAATAGACAGGAATTTTCAAACATGACAAGATTTCAGACATTGCTCTTTTCCTTCGTGTGGACTTGTGATACCAACAAAGCAAGAGCCAGTGAATATGCTGACCTCTGGGAACATCTTAACTGAGAATGATGGAAATTCAGCTACTTTTTATTAGAAATGTCTACATAAAAATTAATTTTCCTTTCTGTTCAGAAATACAAATATGTTAAATTTTATCAAATATGCAAAGCCTAAGGTAAATATTTTTTGAGAATAATGTTTATTTTTTCTGCATCATATGTCTTTTAATTTATTTGCATATGTGCTTTCTTGTGTAAGAGTATGTACGACTATGTACAACTACTGACCTTGCGAAGATATGCAGAAGCAAAGCAATAAAAAACCTTTAATATCTTCTGTTAACAAATTTGTTGCATTAAAAAAAAAAATCTGTACTGAAATTTTTTTTGAAACAAACCCTCTCAGCTTTTTATCAGTTGTACCTCATGAGTAGACTAGATAATATGGAATTGACTTTCCTTATTTCCCTGGTCATCCTGTGACAGTATTTGCTTTCTTTGTCACTCAGAGATCCATTGGTATTTGCTACGGGAGTTTTGTATTATCATTATTATCTTTACTATTATTAAGCAGCTACTTATATTTAATGAGCACTCAATGAAGCACACACATACACTTGCAGATGAAGTGTGTTTGTCTTAAAGCTGAAGTGACTTGAATTTCAAGTTCTTACCAAGATAGGCTGAGCTGCCTTCTGCATGTCAAGGTTCTGTCTGTCAAGAAGACAATGTTTTTTAGATAACAATACAAATTATATACAAAACATGCATTTGGAGCACGATGCAGTGGTAAAATCAAGTGGAATAAAAATTTTCTTTAAATTACTTTTTGGATGATACTTCATGCCTTTTACCAATAGTTACTGGAGTAGGTACGGGAGTTCAAACAATATTACAAGTGTTTTTCATATACCAGCTTCATCTCCAACTTTTGTATTCTCACTTTAAATATTGTCTGTTATTAGAAATGCTCTTTAAAAAGTTTGCATATGAAAAATCTTATAGAAGTTTACCTGTATGCTTACCTGTTATCATTTTAGCTTGCTGTAGATGATTTTCGTTGGAAGGAGGATTGCATGAATACCTACTGTGTCCTTGTGTGAGGCCTGTATTGGCATTGCTGTGATTTGAAGACAGTCACCATTCAGCCAATAAGGGTACAGAAGTGCAATTATGAAATAATTCTCTATATATTCACTTATACTTTCTCACATTTCCTAAAAAAATTGTTTATTCTTAAAAATGCACAAGATTTTTGTGCTGCATATTTATGTCTGAGTATTTTTTCTTCCTTCTGTCTTTTTTGTTAGTTATTTGGTTTGGGTTTTGCTTGTGCTTGTGTGTGTGTGTTTAGGTTTAGTTTGGGGGTTTGGCTGTGTGTTTGCTTCGGGGGAACGTTTATTTATTTTTTTCCAAGTTCTATATTTTAGAAATACAAGATTGTAAAATGAAGACACACTAACAAACAATCCATTCACCGTAGCATAAATCTCTAAAATGACCAACAGTTTTCTGATACCACAGTTACTTGATTATGAAATGCACAAGTACAATAAAGAGCAAAATTTCAGTGTTTGGCCACGTGGCACAAAGTGCTTAAATGATGCTCTATTTGCAAACGGTACATTATGTAGATTGGAACAATACAAAGCAATTCAATTAGAGATAGTATGACCTTTTGCTGCTTAAGCTCAAAAGCAGCAGAAGGAACCTCGCCTATAATGAACGTTTAGCTATCTCTACTTTATTGCTGTTTTCTAGCATTATCTAAGTGAACACATCTTCTCTATATTGCAGATGGATTTGGACGTCTGCAGCCTTTCAAGAGGGAGATTGCCCTCTCTCAGCTCAGTGTTCTGAGTGCTGTCAATGAGGTCATACATATGTTCTCACTAATATAATGGTAGCTTCAGTTTAACCATCAAGATATTGATTTCACCCTTGGGAAACTACCAAGCTGGGCGTCATTAAAATAACATTTGCTACTTCACGGTGATTGCGGTAATGCAGTATCTCCTCTGGTGTACCAGAGAACAGCGTTTCTGCCTCACTGTCTTTCCTGTGGTGAAAGTTGTGCAGGTGGCTGCTGCAGGTAGCAAGGGTGCTGAATGCAATGTTTCACCTTAGTTTACTTGTTATCAGCCTGGACTAAAATGTAGTTTATCCCAGAAACCAAGAGAAAGTAATTTTAAAAAACCCTTACTCATTTCACCTGAGAAAAATGTTTATAATTTGTGCATCAAAACTAGTGAGTACCATCTCATCAAGATCTCAGTTTTGATAAAATGCTATGACCCCCTTCAAATCATGCTGGTAAACTGGCTCAGTAATGACTCAGAAAATTCCACCTGCACTTCCTACGCGGCAGCTGAGTTTTAATACAAGTCTCTTAGTAAGAAGTACAATTTCCTAATAGGCTTTCTTTTTCCTGTTTTTTTTTTTTTTTTTGTAAGTTACTGGTCTTGCATTTGTTTACCTTACACTTGTTTTGTTTTAAAATGTAATTGTTGACACAGGCAGTACGTGGTTCTAAATAAGATCCTCCAGTATAACAGATACAGCCCGCAGTATAGTGTCAGAAAATGGCTTGTTGAGCGCAGGAGGCTGTTTTAGTTAACATGGGAGAAAAGTAACTTGCTGTGTAGCATTGCATAGCCTTCAGGTACAGTTACTGAGAAGCTCTCAGCTCTGTGAGTTAAAAAATGTGAAGAAATTAAATAGGAGGATTAATTACAGGAAGGTAAGAGGCAGGGGATGGGAAGGGGCCCTGAGGAGGGTCTCTGGTTAGTGGCATGTTTAGTCATGCTATGCCAGCCACCTGAATTTCTGGGAATTTGATCAGGTTCCAAAAAGCCTGGACCGTTAGTTGGTTAAGCTCTGCTGAACGACTCCAGCCACACACAGGAGGTGTGGAGGAGGTTAATGAGAGCCCTTGGTTCCAATGGGAAAGATTGCAGCTGAATAAGGGGGAAATTAATGAACTCACTGGGTGGACCCATCAGAGAGACAGGAAGAAAAGCTCTCATCCTTCTGGAAATCCCCAGATGAGCACAGAGCAGGGGAGCTCTTTCTCTAGCTCACCAGGACAAGGAGACCATATATGTGCATTTTCTTGGGATCATTGTTAAAATGGGTGTTTCCATCCCACTCTTCACGCAAGAATGTTCAAAGCAGGGACAGCTAAACTTTTTTCCAATTATGGTACTGCCAGCTTGTGGGGGACAAGGTACTCCAGATTTTTAAGGGGGAGAAAGGATACTAAAGCACTTCTCCATGTGTTTCTGTGGACCTTGACCCCTTCAGCACTGCTATTATGCTAGTTAACTCCTGAGCTTTGACTTACGGACCAACTAATTCCTCTCAAGAGGAAACCCAGAGCTGATGGACAGTCATAGAATTATGGGATGTTAAAGGGTTAGAATGGGCCATAAAAATTATCCAGTCCCAACCCTCCTGCCATGGGGCAGGGACACCTCCCCAAGTTACTCAAAGCCTTATCCTACCTGAACACTGCCAGATTTGGGGTATCTACAACCTCCCTGGGAGACCAGTTCCAGTGTCTCACCACCCTCACAAGGAAAAATGTCTTCCTAATGTGTAACATAAATTTCCCCTCTTTCAGTTTGTACCCATTACCCCTCGTCCTATCATGCAGTTCCTGATGAAGAGGCCCTCTCTGGCTTCCCTGTAGGCCCCTTCAGATACTGGAAGGTTGTTATGAAATCTCTGTGCAACCTTCTCTTCTCCAGACTGAACAGCCCCAACTTTCTCAGCTTGTCTTTGTAGGGTGAGAACTTTCCTCCAGGAACTGCTCTACATAGCCAGTGGGGATCTGGAACCGTGCAGGTCCAGAACTGCTCTGCCCACAAGTCTTTCAACGTTATCTGTGTAGGTCATGGGCTCTCCCACATCCTATGAATGCATGAGACACCACTGCTTTCCTGAGACAAAACCGCTGCTTGTGGGTGGTCAAGACTCTTTCATGAAACGCATTTGTCTTATCTTGAACTGGTATGCTAAAAACAACTAGCAGGTTACAGGGGCACAGAAGGGCCAGCTGGGGCTGAAGAGCTCAGATGTTTTGCAGATGCCCTCAGGGCTCCTTCATCTCCCACAGGATGGCAGAGCAGCTTGGCACGAGGTACAACCATTGTGATGAGCTGTGTTAGCTTGCATTTCAGAGGTCTAATGCAACCTTTTCCACCAAAAGGTTCAGTGCATCTTCACACAAATGTGCAAGCAGCACTGAGTCTTTGGTGAGGAGATCTTCACAGTACCACTGTTCCTGTAGCACGTTCAATGTCCATCTAGTCCGGGCCTGGGGCTCTGTCTCAGACTCAATAGACCAGGGAGTTCAGCTGCCATCTCCATGTCCTCACCTCTCAGCACTAAAGATGAGGAACAGGAGGAAGTGCATCCTCACTGCTGTATCTTTATCCCTCCTGGCTCTGATGAGGTGGCGTTGCAGAGGGAAACCAAACCACTGGGAGCAGATGAGAGCTGCTGCTGGGTGAGCCAGGCTCCGGCATTATTTGTTGCCAGGGCAGCTATACTTGCACAGATGGCAGTGACACTTGCCTCCTGTCTGAGAGGCGGGTCCTTGTGACTGGGCTTGTATAAATCGTTTAGCACTGTCCTGCTATGGCCCACTGACTGCAGCACGGACATGGAGCATGCCAGCAGCTGCTGCCCAAAAATGGGTAACCTTGACTGTGCAGTGTGGGCCATGTAGGTACACAGTCTTCAGAGAGGCATTGCAAACATCCATCACCTGTATCACTGTAATGTATTTTTTCTATTTTTAGACCCATTAACTGTTCTGTCCATTAAGGCTATATTGTCCGACATCTTTTCCATGGGAGTGATTTAAATGTGATGACTTTTAAGCGTGGTAATTAATGTTGGTCCATCGAGGGTCCCAGTTCCCACCCAGTCACCTTAAATGTGGTGTTCCACCCTTCTAAATTTTGCATTCCAGGTTGGCGGTTTCACATGGTTAGTCCCAATGGCACCAGACAGCAGTGCATAACCCTGGCTCTTCCCTATGCAGGGAAAAGACCAATCAAAACCGAGATTGTTTAGCAAGTGGGGATGTGTTGAGGAAAGCTAAAAGAAAGGGGGGTCTGGAGATTTGGGAGCCACAGTCACACCCTATCGGATGGCACTCCTCCTTCAGGCCTGCCCCAGGCTCTCCCAGGCTGAGGCCCACCCAGTGAAGATTTTCTGCCACCATGTTGTAAAATATTGCAGGTGCAATTGGGGCAGGAAATAGTCAAGGATTAGCTTTTCCAGGGAGTAAAGATGAAGAGGAGTTCTGCCTTTTCCTGGTGTGCTCTGGTGCAGCCTAGTGCAGAGTGCAGCACCGATGGTGAGGAGTGAAGCTCAGGGGCACATTGGTGAATAAATACAAGGGGCTCTGGAATGGACACCTCAATAACCTTGTCTTAGAACAAGATTTGTTCTAAGTTTTGCTGCAGTCGCTGTTATCCAGAGAGGCTGATCACAAAAAGCATGAGTCATCCCTCACCAGCTGATGGGAGGCTCTCTTCATGGCTCATAAAGGCTGCGCAGATTTAGCCTAAATGTCCCTGTAAGCATCAGAGCTCGACTGCCAGGCACCACTATTGCTCACAGCTTGTCATTTGACAGTGTAGGTTCTTCTGAATCTGATTTTCTAATAAAAGATTCTAAATTTGAACACATTTTTTGCTGGCAGGTAGACATCCAAATGATAGTGCTGTCCAGGGAGTAACTCATGACTAAGTCTTATTAGAATTCAAAAGATTTTCTTCCTCCTACTTACTTAACTTTGCAGCTCATTGTCGCACATATACCCTGAGTCTACTGAACACAAAAAAGTGTGGAAAGCAGGAAGAGAGAGTGGTCACCCCATCTCCTGCTTTCATCTGTTGCTGAACACCTGCTCATAAGCGCCCAAGAAGAGGATGTGCCTACAGCTGGAATGCCTGAGTTCGGGATGAAGCATGCAATAACAGCTGGGATCCTGTAGCTGGCTGGGTCAACTGTGCCCAGAAAAGTACCCTCATTCGTGGACACTGAAAGAAAGTCTCTCTCATCAAGACCTTATCTTGTCATACTGCAATATGGGAATGATACCTTTCCTCTACGCTAGTTCTTTGGAAGAAAGGTTTAGACTCCTAAGACTGGGACAGTGTTCACAAGACAATAAATTACTAATTTTCCCCTGAAAATCTTTAATCAAAAAAATGTTTCTTTTCCAACTCTACTATAGATCAGCATCAATTCAATGCTGTAAAATAATCGCTCCAAATTCATGTTTCTCTATTAAATATGGGTTTGTTCCCATTTTTTTGTTGTTGTTTCTCTCTTTTTTTTTCCTTTCCCGTTTCCCATTTTGTAACAAAAAATGCACACCAAGACTGCTGTAGATAACATCTATTTGATTTAGGTTGGGTCTATTTGGTCTGAAATGGACTATAAATGTTGAGAGAGAAGTCATATTTTGTAGCACTGTCATTGGCAGGTAAAGGGGGAGGAGAGGCAGAAGGCAGACAATAAGAAGACTGTACTAAATCTAGTGGAAGTGGCATTCTGGTTTTCTGGGTTTCCTGGAGCAGAAGAGGAAGTCTCAGATGCAGAAAGCAGTTTGAGTAAAAAGCGGTGAAGACTGGATTTTCTTACAAAAGTTTCCTAATTTCATATCTTAATTAATAATTGATATTACCTGGGTGTTAATAAAAGCAAAAAAAAAGCCCCACAAAAATAAAAAACCCTACAACGACTAAGCTTTGAAAAGGTTGTCTTGAAATCCCATCACACTGACCAGTTTTTACTGAGAGGTTTTTGTCCTACATATTCTCACCATTTCATTAGCTCTTCACTCATTTTAGTCTGTCTAGTCTGCAGAGTATTCTAGCCTGCATTTTTGATGGGAAAAAAAAAAAAAAAAATAGAAATTCCCAGGACAAAGGATTTTTTTGTTTTTTTTACTATTCATTAGAGCAGAGATTTGCTGGATCATTGGGATCCTCATCTAGAAGCTGTGTAGCCAGGTCCTGCAGCTATGAGACAGTTGCAATGATGGGAAGAGAAGTCATCCTGGTCTCTGGGCTGGCAATCCCATGCTGTGGGATTCTCCATGGTGCTGTGACCACTGCCATGTCTGCAGCGCTGAAGTGCTGTCAGCAGTCAGCTCTCCTCACTGGAGACTCCACTGCACAGGCACTGAAGAGTCACCCCTTTGACAGACTAAAAGCTGTCTTTCATTCTTACTTTACAGCTGCAGGTCTGAGCAGCTGCATCTCAGCCCCCACAGGGAAGGCTAACACTCAAGGCCTTCAGAGAAATGGCGCTGCACTCTACAGCAAAAGAAATGTTGCTATTTTCAGTCCTACTCGTTCTCACTGAAAAGGCAGGCCTTCGTGTTTGACCCGCAAAGGCAAACATAAGTGATGTACGCTCATTAATTAATCCTTTGTTCACTTCTCTTTTTCTTAGAAATACTTTTATAGTATTACATTTTTACTCTCAGTAATGTTTGATGCCAAATCTGATATGGACCTATGGTGTGACTTGTATATTGATGGTTGGTCCAGATCATGTCATTGATATTTCTCCTCTTTATTGCAAAATAACATAGTATACTTACATTTTCACTTAAACACTTAAATGACCTGTCGTTTCTGCCTTGAAAATCTTTTTTAAGTAGGGCTAGAGCTTTTTCTTGAGCATTAGCTTTCAGTCTAAACCCTACTCTAAGACCAACTACATCCTTTTCATGCTGAAAATACATCATTCAACACCTCTCTTTCCACATAGAGTATTTTTGGTCTCTAGCACTGAAAAAATGCTGAGTGAATAAAATCATGGGTCTCATACACAGCCCTTCAATGGTTAAGTAGAGGTAATTCTTCAGTGTGTTGACTTCATCCCTGCAGGCATCCCCTCAGACACTTGGTACACTCTGTCTTTCCTTTTTCTGATGCAATGCAGCTGGTGTTATTGAAAAACTCCATTGCTGATTTACTAATTAGCCTTTATTACCAGAATTGGTCTGACCTTATCTACTTTCAGTACTATTCTTACTGGCTCTGTTCCTCCAGAGCATTCTCATCTATTCCCATGTACAATGCATATTCAGGAGCTTGTTTGGGTTATGAGTCAGAAGATAAGCCCGTCTCCCAGTCTCCAGCTGGAGCTCCTGAGGCTTAGCTGTGATCTCCAATTTTCTTTACAGTAATTGCTATTTTTTTTACAGGATAGTTTGAGGGATCAATATCTAAAAGCAGTAGAGGTACTATTATAATTTGCTTCTTGACATTTGTTATCAAGACTATGGAGTATACAGAAAATTTTGCAGGCATGGAAGTGCATGTCCTGAATATTTTTTCCTGCTGTTAGGCATAGGATGAGTGTCAAGAGTCTTCAGCATGAGGTGAACAGTATTTGTAGGTTAAGTAAATTTTTTTCTGCCATGTAATTCTTGGTCTGACAAGGGTCATGAAGGCTGGTGGGAAGCTGTTGTCCTATCTTCTACTTCCTGAGCAGATGTGCCAACAGTGCCTTGACATAAATAATCAAGATAACAATAACTTACACCAAGCACTAACCAACCCAGGAAACCTCTCTGCTGGAGTGAGCAGCCATATGCTGCAGTGTCCCACAAACATGCTTACTTGCTCACCAGCCTCAGGTGGTGTGCAGGAAGCCGGGCCAAAGGGTTGGTTCACCAGCAAACAGCAAGGTTACACCAGATTATGGATACATTCAGCTGAAAGGCTAGGGGTGCCACCAGAAGCCAAGGAGTCCAGCCAACAAGAAAGTGGGTGCTATCAGAACAGCTGTGTGCAGAGCACACTGGAAACTGCTGCTGCTTGGAGATTTCAAACAGGCAAAAGGGCAGAGTATTTCTCTGAGGGGCTCTGATTTCTTCGTTACATAGAACTTGTCCAATTTCTTCACACACCTGAGACTGCTGCCTTCGTGGACCAGCAGCACCTTAAACAGTTCAGGGCCAAAGCACAAGGAATTATGTATTTTTAAATTGCTATTCCCACCCTGTATTTCAGTAATGTCATCACATTAGTGTGGTAGCTTGTCAATGTTAATGTTGTGCTCCCCAGACAAAAAGTAGGAGGAATTCCCTGCATTATGTGCCTGTGACTACGTTGCTCTGATCACAACATGATTTAACACAGAGATTTGGGAAAGAATTCATCTAAGACATATTTTTACACTGTAAATGAAAGAATTTCCCACAAAGTGGGAAGTACTTCTTCCACAGGGCTCTCTGCCTTTGGCTTCCCCCTTCCCCTCATCAGACAGATGCACTTTATATTGCTTTTTTATTATGCTCAGCATATTTTTAAGTGTAATGCATAATACTTCTAACACAACACTATGGATAAACTTGTGTCATGTTGTCTCCCATATTTGTAATAAGGGAGAGACAGAGCAGACGGTGCATGGACTATACTGCAGGCAAAGAAGAAAAGACATTGTCTTGTTAAATGTTAAGTACTGACAGCATGGAACTGCACAGTTTTGAGCAGGTTAGAGCATATTGTAGTGTTTGGAAGAACACCTGCAATTTTCCCTGTGGATTTTTTCCTAAGAGGAGATGGTGCTGTCATTATTCATTCTCTTTATAAGGCTATAGCAATTTGGCAGTCAGTTCCTCAGTTAAGGGAGAAGGGGACTGTGGACTTTACTCAGATGTAGCCATTTTTAGGAAAATACAGCTGACAAAGACAGAAGACTTCCCAAAGAGTACACAAATCAGGGTCAGGAAAAAAACCTCTGAAGTACTCCCAACAGTGAAAATTAACTCCTCAAAGGAAGAAAACAATCTTGTGGTTGTGACCAATATCCTATGCCCAAGCAGAGGCTTTTGAAAAGAGATTAATTTATAAATTCTTTTGGCAAAACTATTTTCTTTTGATTGTGATGGAACAACTAAAACACTGCAAGAGGCTGGCTAAAACAAAAACAAAAACAAAAAACCACAAACAAAACAACAACAAAAACCACAAAAAAGAACTAGAAATAGTATTAGATGGTGGGAAATGCCATCACCTGCATCAGCAGCATCCAGCAATGACAGACCAAGAGGCTCCATCCAAAATTTTTAAAACACTCAAAAAGCACACTCAGCTCCCAAGAGACATAAAGCAATCATCTATTTTTTGAGTGAGAGTACTCAAAAAAAGAGAACAAGAGACTGATCAAATTAAAATGAAGGGAAAAGGCTTGACTTGAGCAAGGAGCAACTATAAAATGTGGAACAGTTCTTGCTAGATTCCTAACAACTATGAAAGGCAATGGCGTTCAAAGGAAAATTACCAAAGTGGCCATGTAACTTCACAAAGACAGGCAAGTCCAGTACACGGTCTTCCACTTGAAGGCAGAGCAAAGATAGGATACAAAAAGGAGCTGCTGCAAGAAAATGTGGTGGCATAAACATGGAAAGCATGCCTAAATAGAGAGGATACAAACAGCAGACAATCTGAATGTCATGAGGAAAAATGTCTACAAAAAGGGAAACAAAGGGACAAAACCACAAAAACAAGCAGGCATCCAAGGAGTGAAAACTTGCACATACATGAGCTCAGTGTAGCGCAAAGGAAGCCATCAAAAACAGACCACACAAATTAACAGAAGATGTCTGTAGAGCTCAGTGTGGCAGTGTATGCAAGAAAAGGGCCAAAACCACGTATAAACTAGAACCAGCAGAATAGTTAAGGTTGGAAGGGTACTCTGGAATTCATCTTGTCCAATCCCCCTGTCAAGGGGGCTGGAAGGTTAGTAATGTTTGGCTTTTTGTTTGTTTGTTTTGTTTGTTTGTTTGGTTGGTTTTTGTTAGGCAAGAATATCTTCCAAACCTGTTATATGTGATAATAGATAAAAGATATTGGCTATTATAGGAGCTGCTCCCATCACAAGAGCCAAACAACAGACAATGGGGGCCACAAAGTGAACTGAAAAGCAGATCATGTTGTCACAGAAGCCAACAGTTGGATGAGTAGATGGTAGTTCCCTCAGAAATCAGGCAAGCTAGTTGCCAGAGACCCTTAATGCTTCAAAGTAATAAAAAGAGCTCAACATCAAAGGTCTGCAGAAGGAGACATATAAACTGAGTTGACAACAGCAAAACATGCCGGCAGCCAGTGCCAACAGTGGATATTAATAAATGTCATTAGAGCTACTTTACCATATTTGGTATGTCACTAGGTTGATAGAAATGGCAACGAATGACATTTGGGGTAAAAACTGAGGGCCACTTCCAATGTTACCAGAAAGATCCATAAACAAAATTCCTAGGAAGTCGCATCATAGCAGATGATGTTCGGGCAGCATAGATGCAATTGCTGGGGGAAGGCTGATGCAAACCAGGGCAGAAATCCCCATTATCTTCTGTGACCATTCAGGGGGTGCAGGACTGCAGTTGGAAGCGGTGTCACCGAGCCACTGACCTCATAAGGCTTGTGGCCTGGCCTTGTGAAGGGAGAAGTGCGAAAACTCAAATCCACACTAAATGGATTCAGTCAGTTTACAGACTATTAACTCTGCTAAACTAGTTTCACTTCTTTCCTCAGAATCTTTAGGTGAAAGTAAACTTTCATGGTTACTATTACACAAATTAGCCATGTGGTTACTTTGATGTAGCATAGCTGTGTCGCATCTCAGACAGTAAATGCCCACCCAAAAATATTGGGAATATCACAGAAAACATGATAGAGAAGACACCTACTTCAGAAGTGGCAGTAGGTGCCTTCTGCATCAAAGGCCATACTGAAACGGGGGCTTGGAGGACCATGTACATGTGAAAAATACATGAGAAATATGTTCCGTTTATCCAAGCACTGGGACCTTCAAAGAGAAGGTGACCACGAATGACAAACCTTAAAAAAAGACCTTACTGGAAGTTTCTGTAATTTTTTATCACATGCTATTGATACTGCAGAGCTGGCACTTACACAAAATAAACTTCAGTGTACTGAGGTGTGCCTAGCTGGCTTCTTTTCCAAGGGGATATTGTGACATGAGGCATGGCAGCTCATCAACTTGAAAGGAATGACTTCATCAGCTTGAGAGAAATACAGGAAACTGTGTGACACAGAACACTTCAGCTGAGGTAGTTATGAGGCAATTTCAAGACAGAGGTTAGAAAGAGTCAGAGAACAAGCTGTATAAAAGAATAAATTGCAAGTGTTTCTACCAGTTGTTCTGTCGGGGGGATGAACAGTAAGAGTAAAGCATGAACTTCCTCTGACGACTGGTGAGATGCGATGAGTGGACCATGGCAACATCACATGTGAAAACAACCATATTGCAGGAAAAGCTTATTTTCTAGGGCATATTTGAGCCAATCTGGACTAAAATCTGGAAGAGCAGAGAGGCCATAGCCTGACCAAAATATCCTGTAATAACTTCTGATACAAGTGGGAAAATTCAAAGTCAACAGAATACACCACTTGTCCAGCACACCTGTCTCCACTGCAGAGGTGGAATCTTTCATTGCAATTTTCTAGTGTTCTTCCAATAAAATCTGCTTATCAGGCTCCTAGGGACCAGACATGGAACACATAACCGTAGCAACTGCCCTGGATTATGCAAGGAACACACAGAGGGCCTTCAACCTCACTGTGTGGTTTCAGAGAGGAAAGCTACACAAAGCTTCATGCAAGCTACCTGTGTTGGTGAAGTCACATGTATTAGATCACTGGTAGTGGAAGGCCAAGTAGAAATGGTTATTTTTATGTCCATTAGAAGCTTTTGTGGTCACCACAATTCCCCACTTCTGCAGTAAAATTTAGTGAAGGCATTTGATGTTCATATCACATATGTGATATGTGAAAACCATAGCAGAAAAAACCCACATGCAATTGTAGTCCAAAGAGGGGCTTCTGTTTCTGACTGTAGTGGATTCAGGGTTCAGGATCTTTACCCAGGGGAGAGGACACATTTTCAGCTGTGGCTTCCATATTACAGAGGAACATCTTTAACTGGAAACATTCTGTGCTGAGTCCCTCAAAGTTACTCCTAAATTTCTCCCCTTAATCCTTTGTTTTTCTGCTCTTCTGGGGTGAGGAAAATGAGGAAAGGAAACAACTATTTTTGGTAAGGATAGATTGAAAAAAATCAGTGAGAGCAGTGCCCATAAGGGAGTGTCAGGCCTTAGGATATTTTCTCAAGCATTCTCCCAGCCTAAACTACTGCAGTTTGGGGATATCCTGACTTAAATGTGCATCAGATTATTTTTTTTATAGTGGATACTTGTCCAGTGTACCCTTGAGTCGCTGTTAACCTTCAGTAGTTACTGCTTTGTCACACTCTTGTTTTATGTTTGTACACTGAGCACAGCCACCTGCCTAAAGCTTTTGCTTGATTTCTCTATGTGGAGAGTTATAAACCCCCCTTTTCAGGAAAGAAAATCCTTGAAATGGCACAAGGCTCATAGTCTGTATCTACATTAATTTATGGGAAAGTCCTTGCTGAAGACAGGAAAAATAAAACATTTAAGATTTTCATTTTATCAGCTTACTATATCAACAGTATCACTTCCAATTCATATTCAAACCCACTAAGGATAGTTATATATACAGAATAAAGTTACATCCAACAAGATTTGTAATTAAATTACGTTCCGAAATTCCTCATTAATTTCTTTAGGGTTCTTGGCCATCACCCTCAGGCTGCCTTTTTCTGAGATGTCCTGAACACTAGCTGATGTGGAAGCCTCTGTTTGTGCTGACCATCACTTATTATCTGTAGGCATACAAAGCTTGTTCCTAAATCTACCTATGAGAAGCTCCAATACCTCTAGTGACAGCCAGAGTGGGTGTGGGTTGAACACAGCTGGCTGGCAGAGCACACTCCTCCCCACACTGAACCATCTACCACCACCTCCACTTCTTCTCCAAGGACAGATTTGAGAGTAAGGTTTGGACCTTAGAGGGAAGGTAGGCCTGGTATAAAGTGTTAAAAAGTTAAAAAGGCCAGAACTGCCTGCCATTGTGGACAAGGGACTTTGATATGAGTTTATGACAGAGATGTTAATAGCTAGACTGGAGCAGATTTTCTTTTTTCTCAACCTGAGGGAATTTTTAGGCTTTCACAATCCTTTTGCAGCTCAGATCAAGGCAGAAGGTAGAAATAATGGAAGCCAAGACAGATACTCTTTCCCTCTTTTCTTCTGTGTCATGTTTTTCAGTGTCTTTCACTTTAATTTGTCCTTTTTCTTTAATTTTTTTCTTTAGGAAGAAGTCATGTGTCATCTTTTATCTGCTATCCCTTTCCACTGCCCTTGCCCTTCACAGTATATGTCCACACCTCTTGCTTTGTCCTCTCACCACCTCCCTAAAAACAGTGGGGCTAAGCTGGTGTAAGGTGCCCAACATTTTCCCTCTAACTGCTGCTATAATACTTACCCAGCATGATATAACAAATGGCTAAAGTTTTAAATTAAAAAAAGCCTAAATGAGAGACTTCAAATGTAAAGAGTCTTTTCCATACATTTCATGGCAGGAAGGCCTTCAACTGGTATATTTTCATAAACATTAAGATTGGATAAAATTCTGCTTTGGTGGCTGGCTACCTCTGAGGTAAAATGCAGTGAAGTTCCAGGATTGATATTTGTATAACAGAAGCGGCAGCTGAGCTTTTGCACCCTACATGTGACTGTAGAGGGAACAGACCTTGTATTCCAATGCTGGTTACTCTAGCAAATCCAAATGAGGATTAGCGCTTTTGAAAGTCAAACCTTTTTATCGGGTACTTAAGCACAGATCCTGGATTTATCTTCATGTGCAAATGTTTGTGGCTGGTGCTTTTCTAAAGACACATACAGATAGAGCCTTCACCAAGATGGCTGTGGAAGTGTCTGGACTACTATTGATTTTTCTCAGACTATTACTATGTCATGCAGAGATCTATACTGCTGTAAGCTTCTTCTCAGAGCACCTCTAGAATTTTTCTGGGGTCTGGTATGCCTGTCCTCTATTCATCTCCTTTATTAACTCATTTGATTATTTTTCTAATTGATTTGCTCAAATTTAAATTAACTGTGTTGAATTTCTTGATGCTTAATCTCTACAGAAGAAAAAGAGGCAAACACGTTACTTTTTGTTTTACTTCCATCACTGAAGTACTGAGTCGAGTCATGTCTGTGGTGGGCTTAAAGGTATCCTATTAAAGCAAGATCTAGTGTCCCATACAAAGATAGAGAGAAGTTTTATTAAAAAGATACCTGTTAAGCTTAGCAGCTTCTAGCATATTGTCTCTTTGCTCATACCACAGATGCTGAAGGATAAACACACCTGCAGGAATACAAATACTTATCATCAGTAAGGACTGTCATCAAGGTGGAGTTGTGCACATTCTGTTGTGATCAAATGACATTTCCTTAACATATTGCCTCCTTTCTCATTTCTCATTTGCATATGAAGCAGATTGTAAGGGATGCTTTGCAGACAGGGAATAAGTTGTCCTCCTCTTGAAGAATGCCTTTGTGCACTGGTACCTCTGCTGTGTCATCTGAAAGCCCTGCTCAAGGCCCACAACATTCTGGTTCTTGGGCCAGATAAGCACATCAAATCCACTGTGCCGTACCTTATTTTTTTGCTCTCATTGTGTCTCTTTCAACGACATGACACAGCATTCCAATTAAGACCCTAGGTGCACCTTCTCTTGCTCCAGCAATGGGAGCAGTGGCAGCCAGTTAATGGTGTTACTGCAGGGGCTGGCCGTCGTTGTTGTACACTGGGAGACACAGTGCCAAGCAGCAAACTGCACTTTCCCCTCCTGCAGCACGGCAGAAAGGGGAGCCTTAGGCAGGTGGAAGATGGGGAAGCAGAAGGAGGGAGCTGGCTAAGCAGAGAGAGTATTTGTAGTCAAAACAGCACATGGGCAGTCGAATGCTGTCGGGTTGCCCACGGACAACTGCAAAAAACAGCCAAGTCTCCTTCACCTGCAAACAACTGCAAAAACAGCTGAACCTCCACAAGCTGCCTTGTGGTTCTGCCAGCTATTGCCTGAGTACGCAAAAATCAACCAGCAGGTAGAACAGAAGTCTGCTTAAATCCATTCCTGTGCACACAGAGATGGGAAAAACTAAGTAGGGCTGGCATGCAGTGGTGCGCTGAATTCCCTGAAAGCCCAAGAAATTTGTCACCACAAACCCCACTCAAAAATATCCCAGAGAAAACAACCATGCTCCTAAAATGTTTTCTGAGCACCTGAATGCACAAGTCCCATGGATGGCCACCATCCTAGAAAATTTTGCCAATGATACCAGGAATAGAAGTTCAAACAAGACCCTGATTCACTGACGTTTGTTCTGTGAAATCTCACACTGATGCAATTTTGAGCAAATGCACATAGATGGAGTCAACCCATTTCTAGTTCAGGTAAATAGCATTTATTTATTTTCCACGCCCACAAATTAGCAGAATCAACCTGCTTCCTCCTTTAGCCCTGCATGACAGGGCCAATAAGCTAATCCAGAAATAAAAAGTGATTTTTGCAAACCAACATGGGGAAATTTTCAAGTTTGTGCAAGAATCCTAGAAGAGTGAAACTGCAACAGAACATAACCAAAAGGGATGACAGCAAAATTAAAAAAAAAACCCAGTTACTGGTGATTCAATAAAAAAAATTTGATTAACAGAAAATGACTGAGCAGTGTTTTTAATGCCTCGGCTTAGTGCTGATTTAGCAGACAGTATGGGAGAGCACTTAGCCTTGCATCCCTAGCTCTGGCCCAGATCAGTCCTTCACGTAGAGAAATCCCTCAGAGAAGCTTAATGAGGAGTGATGGCAAGGACGAGGCAAGGGGGCCCTTGCCAGACGTCTGTCCTGTTGGATCCCAGCAGGAACACACAGTGCATACACAGTGCAAATGACACGGACACATAACACAGTATGTCATTTGCACTGCGGGCCTGTGTAAAACATCCTGTTCCAGCCTCTTCCAGCTCCTCCTCTGCCTTCAAGATGGACAAAGAAGTATCAGAACTCAACACGAGGTTGTTGCCCATCCCCTGGCAGTGCAACAAATTGCACTTCAAACACAAAACAGAGCTCTGATGTTTGCACACAGGGCTGCTAGGCTGACTGCAACAACGCACACTCTCATCTAACTCAGTCTTCAGCAGGTTTTTAATTTGTTTGCTCAGAAGTATTTATCTGCCATTTTAAAAGCTCACACTCACAAGGTTTCAGCAATTGAAAAAGCTTTCAACCATTTTCACCTCCCCGCTTCATTCTGATGTTGAAAGAACAGATACTCATATGCATTATTGAACACTGAAGTCAGGGAAAGAATAAAAAACCAGAGAAGTTAAATCTAAGCAAAATATAGTCATCACTGTTCTTACACAGATCAGTAAGACCCAGAAAAAATTGCCCTGTGATACCCAAATTGTGCTGTGTACCATTTAGAAATCAGAAGCTAAGGAAGATCTTTGGCAATGTTTTGTCAGTAGATAAGCTGGCTAAACATTAACCTCTTTTTTTGCAATCCCTAATCAGAGGTTTCCATTCATACAGCTGCTCTGTACTCTGAACCTTGAGTTAATGTATCTCTATTTTACAGGAAAGCTTTGCTCACATTGCTTTTGGACTCTGCAGACTTGACAATGTGACCTCCTGCTGCCAGCTCAGGAGGCAACCTGATGATGCCTTTGCTTGGGTCATGTTAGTTAGCAAGTTCACATCAGGTCCAGTACTTAGCTTGCTAAGAATGACTTGTGCTTTCCAAATGAAGTCCACCATTCTGAAGTTAGGATTTTACTGACTGAGAAGCAGCATGGTGGTTTGGAAAGTCACATTAGATGTACAAAAAGATTTCCAAATTCTGGTGCAGGAGTGCAGCAATCCTGAAAAAAGTTACTTGCCTGGAAAAGCAGACCCTGCCAACAGAGCATCTACAAGTTCTCAAGAATCTTCTTACATGGAAAAAACCACAGTCATATTGGTGTTTATTGATAATATATCAATGTGGTCTATTTTTTACATGTAAGTAAGAGAGAAAGAGAGTGAGTAGCTAATTGTTGTCATTTATCAGTATGAAGTATGAAAAACCAAATAGAGACAAGGGGCACAATAGCAGCAGAAGCATTAGATTTGGATTATGAAGTCTTAATTTTAATTTTGGTATTTTAGAATGTTTTCTGATTTCTCAGTAATGGAAAGCAGATGCAGTTAAACCGATTGTGGGACATATGCAGGGTCCAGAGGTCAGAGCAGCTCAGGGGTTTTCTGGTCTGTGATGGAGCCTGTGCAGCAGCAGAATTTGGTGGGCAAGACTGTAGGTTCTGAAGAGGAAGAAGCATCTAACAATACACTTTGTCCATCCTAGTCTGCCTGAATTCTGGGAAAATTCTGTGGGAAGTGCTGGGCCAGCAAGTCCCCCACAATGGAACCATTCCATCTTCCACTCCCAAATTCTCCAGCTCTGGGACTTGGTAAACACAGTGAGAGCTTGGGGGAAGTCTTGCTTGCTGTGTCCTGGATATCAGATCCTCATGCTCAAGTATGCCTCTGCAGATTTGGTCTGTCTCTTCTGTGTCCTGAGAACCTAGTTTTGAAATGCTTTTCCTCAGCTCCTGCTTAGACATTTAATTTTCCAGGCAAGAAATATAGCTCAGTCAAAATTCAGTGAACAATTCTTATACCACACAATACTTCATCACATAATTAACTGTAACTTTAGCTGTGACCTGAAGGGGACGTGAACACAAACTCAACTTGCTGTCCAAGCTAAATTATTTTCCTGAGCAAGGACTGACCGAAGGATCAATCCTCCGCTGAACTGAGGCCTTGTCAGATTTTATTTCTTAGAGTTCAGCTATTTTTGCTGTTGTTTATCCTAACCCCCCACCCCACAACAGCGCAGCAGTAATGCAAGAATTTATTTTGCGACACAAAGAAAAAGGTGCTTTATGTATTCTGCCATAACTCAGTAACAATAGAAGATATACAGCCCACTAAAATAATTTATTTATGGCTGGATATCAGAGATGATTTTAAACTGAAAAAGTGAGTGTTTTTCAGACTCACAATAGATGAAAACTCAAGGGTGATGACTGTGATTGCCTTTTGGTCTTATTGCAGCCTTCATGCAAAAGCTCCTGGGTAAATTAGATCTTCTCACACGCAGTTTAAGGCAGCAAAGCCTCTGTAAGAGTTCTTACAGTACTGCAAAGTAGTCGAGTGAACGTAAGACCAGGGATTATATTTCTTCTTCCAGTTGCATAGCTCCAAGCATACTGACATTAGACAAGTAAGGGTCAGTAGCAGAGTACAGGGTTGAATACAGACCCACATGAAGAATGCAACACTAGTGATTGCATTAGCTTTGGATTTGAGGGCAGATAAAGATACCTTTTTCTGATTGCATTAGAGCTGTGGCCAGGATGAGCTCTACACCAGCTCTCAGCAGCCACAGTTCAAGCCTGAGGATCTAAATTTTAAGCTCATGCAGGGAAGAGCAGTAACACAGAAACCTTCACTATCTCTCCATGTCCTTTCTTCATGGATACACCACGGAGAGTTTGCTGCAGCTAACCAGCTGTTTGTATGTGTGTGGATTCCTAGTCCTGTTCCAGGTACAAATTCTGATAGAACAGCCCCAGTCCTGTGCATATAGGAGGGAGCAGACCCTCGACATGGAGCTCAACACTGACCTAATACCCTGCCCCATTGCCTTTCCAGCCCTGCATGGCACCCCTCCTGAGGCTTTTCCCAGAGGTACTGGAATCTTCCAGTCCTGTCCTTCCAGATCTGTCCTGGCCCTACTAAAAGCAGTTATTTCCCAAGCATCCTTCCATTACAGACCCCTACAAAGTCTTCCTACAAGCTGTTTCTCCTCACCTAGGTGGATCTGTTTCTCTCCAGGATCTTTCTGTGCTCATTTAAGAGACAGAAAATAATTTCATCCTAAGAAATCAGACATGGCTTTACTCAAAAATCCCCTGTGACACACTAACCTCACGAGCAGATTCCTTTTACCATTTTTGATGTCAGTTACAATCTGCCTTTCATTTACATGTGTCCTAGGCTCCTGCTATGCAAAGGATTTCCAACATATTGAAGCAAAACCTGATAACTCTTTAGGGCTAAGCAGTATTATCTGATTTTTTTTTTTTTTTTTTTTTTTTAAACATCTCAAGAATAGTAATATACATTACTCAGCAGTAAAGCCATTATATAATGACCCATCTGTGGAAGAAAAATTCTGATGAACCTATTGGTTAAATGACAACCCATTTTAGCTGTCTTTCTCCTCTAAATGAAGCAGAAGTGTATGGCTAGATTGCCCAAAACTGCCTCTTCCAGGAAGGCTGGTGAGAAGGAGAAGTCCATGGAGGGACCCTGGTTTGCTGGAATACTGTTTAGCATGGACAGGCTGCATCACTACAAATGTCTGTATCTGTTTAAATTCACATCTGTGGCCACTGAGGGATAGCAGAACCATATAGTGTCATGTGCAGTTACAGACTTCATCCTTCTCTATGTGGGAGGAGACAACACAGTTTTCATTAAACATGTTTTTATCCCAAACTAAGAGCAACAGATCAATAAACTGGAAAGCAAATTATATATTTTATTCAAACTAATGAAATCTCAAACTGAAGTATAAGCACAAAGGGTCAGACTGTGATGTCCTCAAGGCCAGAGAACAGCACTAAATATGAAATGGTGGAGGTAAATACTGGGTGCAAGGGAGATAAGGGATTAGTACTGCCATGAGGAAAAACAAAAAAATAGAATGAAAGAAAGACAAGTGAAAGGGAGCACTCTGATGAAGTACTCTCATGGTTGTATAGAACTGAGTGAGATTTCCTCTGCAGAAATATGTGAAAAATGTTTGCTGATATTCAGTGTGTTGGTGCACTGACCCCTGTCTCTCAATGGATTTTCACAAAGATATCCATTTCAGATGAACCCATCTGAACCTATATGATATGTTGCTATATATGCTTATTTTATGTTTGTGTGTTACGTACAATTACAGGGTATAGAGACCATATAATACCCATTCTTTGCTTTGGAGTGGCCAGAATAAGCAGTAGAAAAACATCAATGATGTTTTAGGATATCCAACCTGCTGAGTAGGCCACCAAAAGTGTCTTCCAGCCCTCGCAGCACATGGAGTAAGGATGCACCTTCTCAAGACTCAAGTGTCTCTGCAATTCTTGTTTTCATTGCTACTGAGTTTCTACGAGTTTACCTGATTTGTGCCTCTCTCAAGGCAACAGTGATGATGTGAAAGCTGTGCTGAGTTGTTCCCTGAGTTGTCTGTACTTATAGGTGATCACAAGATTTTGGTTTGTTAGTTTCAGTAGTATTTTTTTTTCTCTTACAATTTCCATCTTTTGGCTTGTAGGTATGATTTCTAGCTTGATTTATTTTTTTTGTGCAAGAACAATTATTAATTTCCTTTCTGCATGAAAACTTTTATACCCTCTTTCGTGGTTGCTTTCCCCTTCAGGTTTGCTGTTTCAGATGATATCATACGTCCTAATAACAGTTAGAATTGTTGACTGCTGGTCAACAGTGAGAACACCTGGGACAGTTGGGCTAGATGCAAGCTGCAGTGCTGATGGGGGAAAGGAGCTGAACAAACAATGCCAACAATGTCCTGCTTGCTGCTGGCGAGAGCCAGATGCACACACAGGAGCAGGCAGGACTGTCTCTGAGGGAGCATCTCTCCCTCGACCTGTATCTTCCCGTGGAGAGGACCTCAGAGTGATTATTTGTAGGACTTGATAAGCCTTCATCTATTTGAGGAGCTATTCTCTTTAATCAAGACATTAGGAGAGGCCCTCAGCACACAAACAGTAAATGCTGTTAATCTGCCCTTTGCTTATTTTACACCAAAATGACTTAATTATGTATGTCAAAGACAGACATCCTCCTTCCTATCCAGCTCAGTATGCACTGCCAGCAGCTGCCAGCATTGTCCCTGAAGGTGATGGATTCATTGAGAATTCTTTTGAAATCTAGTCCCACAAGCTTTGTGCCTTGCTACAAAGCATAAACTCTGATTTATCTTCATAACCATGCACAACTGCAAGTATAACTGACTGTGACAAAAATAATCTCCTAGCACCCAGCCCCAGCTTTTAATTCTATAGCCATTTTTGAAGTGTGAGCCACACACAGGTACAGTTCTGCTGCAGAAGGGTGAGGTTTGGAGGTCAGTGTGTTATCCTGTGTAAACAGCACACTCAATCCAAAATAGCTGACTATTCTACCCTTTCCTAAGACAGAGTCTCCAGATAAAAAGAACAAGCAAAAGACATAAAAAGAACAAGCAAAAGACATAAAAAGATAAATCGGGAACTGACCTATCAAACTCAACTGAAGTTGAGTTTGTCTCTCATAACTCCAGAAGCATGGCCTATTCTTGTAAGCATGTGGAAAGAATTTATGGACACCAAGGGTTTGAAGTGACTGACTGCCAAATGTGGTCAGTTAGTAGTAAGGTACTAGCATTTTATGGATGAATATCCACATTCATGCAATGCAACTCTCCATTCCGCTGTGCCACAAAACTTGCATTTGCATGATCTCTAAGTGTGAATGGGAATTCTCTTTTTTCCAAAAATGGGGAAAATACATCATGGAAAACTTGTTTTTCCCTCAGCCACATAAAGTCAGACACTGATTGCAGGAGCAGGTGATTCGTTTTCCTGTCCTGAACTATCAGATGACATTTGCTTGTGCATCATGGGTTGGCACAGTTTGGTTTTTAATTAGGGAAGAATGTGTGGAGTGTTGCCCTGTCAGGACCTTAGAATTGTCTTAGAAAGAACAAGGACCTATTGGAAGCTAGTTTGAGCTACTGGCATCTGCTTTAACCACTGAGAATATTGAATGCGACTTTGGGAAGTACCCGTATGAACCCCGATTTTGTTCAGGTCAGCTTTTTTCCTCCTGGCCCCCGAGCGGGTAACACGGAGTTGGGGCCTGCTGCTCCCCGCCTTGAGGGGAGCCGGCCCCGAGGCCCGGCCGGGCTCCGCCAGCTCCCGGCAGCGGAGGAGAGGCTGCAGCTTCACATCGGCTCCTCTAAAACCTGCCCGGAGCCCCGGGGCAGGGAGGGATCTCCGCCGGGCCCTGATCGCAGCCGTGGGCCCGGCTGGGCCGGGGCCGCCCCGACCGTCACCGAGGGGCGGGCAGAGCTCTGCCCTCCCCTCCTCCGGTGATTCCTAAGCGGAGAAGAAAAGGGTAGAAGAGAAAAGCCCGGCTGATCTGAGCTGCAGCGGCAGAGAGGCTGCTGCCCCTGCCCGACAAAAATCACACGGCCACTGCAGGCCTGGGCAGATTGAATCCTTTCCTGGCAAGATGAAGCTTCCAAGGCCTAACCCTTCCCTGAGGGAGAGAAGAAAGAGACAGAGTGGACGTAGAAAAGGCACAGCATGAAGTCAGTGGAGAAAAAGTGAAAAAAATGATAAAGTTTAGTAGAAAGAGGAATTGAGGAAGTGTGCATTTTAAACTGGACTTCTCTAGTGTAAACTATGGAGAAAGGGACTGTTTCTTGTACTATCTTATTGTTATTTGGGGGAATGCTGGTTCTAGTCAAAGTTGGGATTGATATAATTGATATTTAAGTGGAAATCTTACACCCCTTCTCTCCTGGGGTAAAAGGAGGTCTCAGCCTTTGAGACAAAGATAATTTTAAAGAGAAAGTGATTTGAAGCCCTCAGCTCCTGGGGTAAAAAGAGGTCTCTATTTCTCTTAAGATAGAGACAATTTTAGAGACTGAAAAAGAGAATCCTTATTTTATACTAGAAGAAGCATTCTTAAACAGTACCCCAGATACACTGAGAGGCCCACAGGTAGCCAGGGGAAAGGCTGCTAATGGGTGGGACTGCACAATCTGTAAAAACTCCAGGGAGTTGCAGATTTATGACATTGGGAGCCACAAGACTGTTTTTGTCTTGTGGCAAATGTTTCCATGGTACTCTAGAGAGACTCCTCTCCCAAAATGATGAAAAATTATGCTTAAATGGTGAAACTGACTGAAAATCACAGGTTGTGTCTCTCTGTGTCATTTGTTAAAAAGTTAACAGTTTGTTAGGGAGGGGAAGAGTGTTTTGAAGTTTCATTTTGGGGTTTTTTCCAACTTTTTTTTTTCCTTTTTCCATTCTTTTAGTGTGTGTTAATAAAACTATTTGTTTATTTTTAAGCTTGAGTCTGCTTTGTTTCTCCTGATCCCCTTCCACCGAAAGACAGTACTCACTAAGACCACTACACTAAATTTAACAAACAGAATTTGACAGATATTAAACCACTGCATTGTAATACCTTAAGTTTTAGCTTTCATGTTTTTCAGATTCTATGCTGCTTAGGTGTTTAGTTCTGAGCCTCATGTGTTATTAAGTGTAAGCTGTCTTCACACAGTAGGTAGACAAAACAAATCCTTTTCCAGATGGAGATGAGGAAAACTATTACAAGTTTTCAGGTCCAAAAGCATAAACAATGGTGCACTGAAGAGAGAAAGCATGAAGGATGGGACTTCATTATCTAAAGCTGTAATTGGACAATTAAACCCCCATATGGAAATGGACCAAAACTTATAAAAGTGAGACCTCATGACCACTTGTCCATTTTGGGTCCACCTTGGGTGTAGCCCTGGGCAGGCTCTTGTCCGGACCAAGGTGTACCCTTAAAGGCCTTTTAATAAATACCTATTTTATTCTTTTAGCTCTGTCTAGTCTCTGTTTCAGGTCAGCTGTCCCAAGGCATCACTCGGGGTGAGGAAAACAGGTTGCTTTATCAATACTAGGTCATAATTGCTCCACCACAGACAAAATTGTAAAGTAATTTTTCATGATGTTTGCAGACATTGACACCATTTTCAGAGTTTAACAAAATGTGAACAGTCATTATGAAATGAAGTTCCATTCTCTGTCCTTCTTTGTGCTAGCATTAAAAATGTAATCTTCTGTGCCGTTCTGAAACCATGCCATTTTTGTACCTATTCTTACACTCTAAGGACTTATCCCATGAATGCTCTGGGTATATTTGCTATTTTTGATAAATAGTTTTGTGAGGAGTCTTAGATAATTAACGTAGTGATCAGTCCTAACTGCCTGTATATGTGCTTCCAAGAGCCTTTCACAAATCAGGAGGATAGTGTGCCAACTCCTGATAAACACCAAGATTTGACTAACCAAGTTCTTAGATAAACTTAGAGGGACACTGCGCAGAATAGTTGTTATCTTTCTTTCCTGAAGTGCTCAATTTGAGACAGATTTAAAACAAAGAAAGTGAGGAAAAATAAAGGAAAAACTCCCAAACCCATGACCTAATTAAGGAAATAAAGAGAAATTAGTAGAGCAAGGAATGTTTTGAATAATGCAGGGATCCAGTTCTTCAAGTAGAGAGGTTTAATCGATTTTAAAATATTTTAACTATGAAATCTACAGTAGGAAATATTTCAGGTTATTCATTGGAGTAGAAAAGAATTACCAGAGATATGTGCAAAAGAAATCTAAGATGATTCACACCCAGGATGATGAGGGATTCATAGTAAGCTCCCTGTTATTTTCTGGGCCAATAGTACTTATTATTTTCTGTATCCAGATTTCTTTCTAATTCTGTTGCCAGCTGCCCTGGAAGCAAAAGAAGTGAACATGCTGACTGAGGAGACAGAGGCAAACTGGAAGAGACAGAGGCAGACTGGTTGTCAGGAAGGTATCTGCATATGAAAGGCCACCAGGGAACCAGAGCAGTTTCTAGAAGAGAAGAGACAGAGAGAATGCTGCAGGGACACTGCTGTTTTCCTTGGATGATCTGGCCAGAATTTTGCTCTTTTGTTTCTGGGACATGCTCTCCTCTTTTTGCTTTGCTTTCCTATCTCATCGAGAATGGTAAGAAGGAAAATATTTGGACATGGCTTGATTGTAAAAAAATGTCTTTTAATCATACACAAACACAAGAAAAAGAAACTCAGTTGAGGCGCCAAACTAGTAAAAGGAGTGGAATGCTGTATCTATTTACAATGGAACATTTGGTGGAAAATCATCCCAAGAAAGTATAACTTCCCCAGAGGAAGTGTTTTCTTCCCTCTTATGATTTCCTGTAGGCTATTCTAGTCTTGGGGTTATAAATAAAAAAAGGCTTTCAAAGAAGTACAAAAGAAATCATAGAATCATAGAATGGTTTGGGTTGGAAGGGACTTTAATGATCATGTAATTCCAAATCCCCTGTGATGGGCAGGGGTGCCACCCATTTGATCTGGTTAAATAAGAAATATCTTGTCTGTGAAATATAATGCTTTTTGTCTTGTAATCACTGTATACAGGAGCTTTCTTTGCTTTCTAAAACACTCCTCTTGGTTCAGCTTTTTGGGGGAATGAAGTCATTAGGCATATCCAAAATGATTAAGCCATCTGTATTTCCCTGAACCTTTTGATTTGCCATCCTGTAGCACATCTGCAGTGTAGTGAGACAGTGAAGAGTGGTTTGCACAAGTAGAATAGGTCTCATAAATATGGTATGATAGGATGGCTTTTGCTTGTTTGCTTCCAGACACGAGATATTAAATGCATTTTGAGGTTGCTGTTACTCCTTAAACACAGCACTCACCACTCCTCACATGAATCCAATGTTCATCTAACAGTCAGTGTTTGGCTCAGGCAAACAATCTGAACAGTCTGAATGAGACAGTCTGATGAATTGTAATATATTCTGATGCTGTAGGAGCAAACTTGTTTGATGTAGAGGCATGTCACGGTGTTGTTTGCTCATCTACAGTATTTGTACTCAGATATTTTTATTCCATTTAGTCTTCACTCCAAGTTCACTCCCTTCCTGTTATTTTGGTGCTAATCAGAATTAATGTTTTTCAAAAGTTCCTCCTTCAACCTTTTCTGAGCAATTTTTGAATGGAGATTTCTATTAAATCCTATGAGTAAGAATAAATTTTTTTTAACCGACTATAGGTAGATGCTAACATGTTAGCATCTTAACGTGTTGCAAAACTATGATCTAGTCTCAGGGATTTACCTGGTGGCCAAAAGATTTAAAAGATAATATTTCTCTAGTTGCTTCATAATCCCATTACTGAGAAGTGCTTTGGTGCCAAGCACAATTTATAGAATCAGTCAGGTACAAAAGTTTTCCTAGGATATTCCAAGATCTGGTTCAGGAGAACCACCTTCCTCATGGCAGTGCAGACAAACTCTGTTGATAATGCTGTTAATGAGTATTTTTCATTGACATTTCAATAGCTATGGCTGGAATGGGTTTGACTTATATGTGGTCACTATGATTTCTTGCAGTGTTTCTCTGACGCAGGCTCTGTTAATGTGATGAAATGTGAAAAAGGGGGAAACATACTGTTTTCTGTGTTTCCAGTGTGGTCTCCCACATGGAAAAGTCTTCTACAGTGCCAGGAATACCTAACACTTTTATCTGCCATTGACAATGTGCAAAATCCCTGCCATTGTGCTAAGCTGATCTCTGGAGAGAATGGGGAGCACTCAGGGCTGAGAAGTGGATGTAAATTTCAGGACAGTCTAGGAAAGAATTAGGATGCTGCAAAGACAGAACTGAAACTTCATCCTGCCTTTGACAAATTCATGTTAGAGGATGTGGGGAACGTTTGAAGCATGTCTGAATCTGGTAATCTTTTCCATACCTTCTGTTTTATTCTGCTTTTTCATGTTTAAAACAGGTTTCTTCTGCAGGAGTGGTTTGGGGAAAAGCTTGCACTCCAGTGATAGCAGTCCTTATTGGTATTCAGCTGTAATCAGGTTTTAGGTGCTTAAAGAAGGGGGCAACAGTCCTGCAATGTACACTTCAACTGGGAAGCAATGAAGCACTTTGTGGCTGAAGGTGGAAGAAGTAGTCAACACACAGAGAGGAAATATTACTCTATTGAGTTCTAAGGTGCAGAAGGAATAGTGCTGTATTGTACATCCCCTCATTCACTCTTCCTGTAGTATAAAATACCCTGTCTCTGTGCTTCTCTTCTTTCTGGAAAGTATATAAAGAACAGCAAATTATTAAAAGAGCCCTGGTGCACTAAATAAATACTGAAAAACCCAAATCAAATCAAAAAAACCCCAATATCAACAACCAAAACAAAAAAGAAAAAAAAAATTTAAAAACCCCACAAAAATCCAAAAACCAACAACAACAAAAAACCACTGAGCCAAACAAACAAACCTGCCCCACCAAAACCAAACCAAACCAGACCAAAAATGACCCAACCCCCGCCCCTGCCAAAAATCGAAAACAACAACAACAAATCCCCTCCACAAAAACAACAAATCCCCCCCAAAAAGTAAAAGTTGAACACGTTTGGATTTTTAGTAGAATTTATGCTGTCTGCCTTAACATTATGACTACCAATCCTTTCCAAGTACACAGAATAAGGCTGGTTACCTTCTTGTTCAAGTAATTACACAAGAAGTTTTTTTTTTTGATTTGTATACTTAGGATATTTCCTGTTCTTAATTGAAAAGAGTCATACAAAGATCCTGAGAGTTGAATGAAAAAATAGAGGTTGGGGTGATGGCCTGTGTTGTAATTTAAATTTGGATTACCCAGAAGAGTGAAAGTCTTGAGAGAAGCAGAAAAGCTGAACAAAAGCACTGACTACAGTCAGTAAATTTCTTTCCAATAAACACAGTCTTTAATACACTTTTCAATAGAGAGTGATTTCATGTTAATGTATCTCATCCTAGTATTCCTGTGCTTTTTTAGTAGAGGGTATAGTCAGCTGTGTTGATGCAGTAACTTATCTCTTGTGTTTCTTCAGCCCGATGAAGTCTTCAGCATAGGGACCAAAACCTCCAAAACACAATTCTTCTGCTTGGCCCAAATACAGTCCTTTCCCATATCATCAGAAAGAGTAGCTCTGTCCTCCTTTTGGAGTCTGATCTTTGGGCTGTGTTCTCTTTCCTATTGCTTCCTGCAATGCTGGTGGGTTAAAGGTTATGTATCTCAGTGAACCAGTGTAACTAGTGGCAAAAAACTTCCTCAATAAAAAATTGTCAAGCTGTCAATAAGGTGATGCACCTGCTGCCCTGTGAGCAATAAAAGATTCATTTGATGTCATATATTTTAGACAGAAGACCTTTTTTAAAATGTGGTAATTAAAACATAATAATTCCATCGTGAGATTTCATTCAGAAATAGTGGTGTCCTTAGGAGACTTGTGGCTCCTAACCAAAGTTCATGATAGCAAAGAGGGTAACTGATCAGAGAACTCAGTAGAAAGGTGGAACAGCCTGTGTGTTATCAGGCTGTTAGATAGAGAACTTAAAAGGTGAAGTATCCTGATATAACTGATAAGGAGCTGGCAGCTAGAGATCTGCCCTGTTATTGCAACCTCTCACTACTTTTAAGACGAGGAGCAGTTTGATCTGGGGTTTTCAAGATATAATTAATTCATTGGCAAAACTTCTCTCTGAAGGACTTCAGGTGGCTTGGGCAGATGGGTGAGGTTTTAGCATAGGCTGGGAAGAGGGAAGATGCCTCCTCCACCCAGGTTTAGCTGAGACAGTGTGCTGCCTGAGCAGGGCTGGGGATGGAATGCTCCAGGTGGGAGAGACAGTGAAGAAGTGGTCTGTAGACAGCTGCAGCCATGGAAGAGCAACTCAAAATGAATGTGGAAAGTAGGAAAGGCATTTTCTTGTAGCAAAGCACTCGTTCAGGAGGAGCACAGAAAAATAGAAAAAAGAAGTGGAACGGGCATGTGTCCCTCAGCACTGGCATAGTGAACACTTAGTAAGAGGAGAGAGCTATGCAATGAGCTCTGAATAAAGTCCAGGTTTGGCTTTGCCAGCCTCTTGTGTCTAATAGCACCCAAATAATTTCTTCTTTCCTGTGTTTTTTTTTCTCCTTCACACTATGGTAATGTCTCTTGCTCCAGGTTTGCCTGATTCCAGCCAGGATACAGTTAATTTTTGCCGTAACTGTAATGGGGTGCAGGCAGAACACAGAGGTTATTCTATACCACTACACGTCGTTGCCAGGAGCAGGGAAAAGGAGCTCTCACTTCCAGAGAGAAGGGCTTGCTTCTAGTCAAGAGAATGTGATGGAGTGAGCTGTCCAGTATTTTCTATTATTGGGGATATTTGTCCATGTGAATAGCTTATTTTCTTATAGCCTTTGTTAATAACATTTTTTTTGCGGTTACTGCTTGTTTTCTTACCTCATTGCTGTTTCAGGTAAATTGTTCTTATCTCACTCAGCCTCTAGTAGGAGCAGTGTATGGTTGGGAGAGTCTCCATGAGCACTGAACTGGGAAGTACTATTCCTAAGGCACAGCAGCATGGTTCCAGCACAGAACTTCAGTTTTCCCGAGGCATCCAGGCACCATGGCAATAAAATATTACCCTACTGAAAGGTCCAAGCACAGGCCTGGAAAATGAAGGTTGTAGAGCAGAAAGAAAACACAGAACATCCAGAACGTTTTCTAGGAAGGAGGAGTGTTCATGGCCTCTGAAATGTCCGGATCTCCTTCTTTTGTCCATCCTTTCCTTCTTGTCATTCCTCTTGTATTTTGCCTTCATTTTATAGCTATCAGCCAACATCCAGCAGCTAAAATCTACACATGTCATTCGCAACTGAAACTTGCACGCTGCTAAAAAACTGCCTCTCTGTTTCCATGGAAATGAAAGCTAACAGCATGACAATAAGATAGGAGAAAATCATCAAAAGAGAGCAGTTGAATACCTTTATCTTACTTCTGCTTAGTAGAGGCAAGAAGGCAAATTCTTTCCATCTAGAGCAGTTTCCAGTGGTGGATCGCAAAATTCTTTCTGAGGGTAACTACAGCTAGCCTCAAAATGTCCTTGAGGAAATAGTGCTCTCATTTCCTAATGGACAAATGGGCTTTTTGGGCTCCCTTCCCACGTGGGTGTGAATGTCCTTGTGTGAGACTGGGCCTTTCAGACGCTACATAGCAATGTCTTATAGCATGTGACATGACTATATTAATATGATCAGGAATAGATTCTTATGTGAGATGCCTCATCACATCATTTTCCTTCAAGAACAATCTTCTTCCTAGGTGCAGAAGGAAGCAAAATATCCTTTCCTGGCTTTGTGAGAATACAGATTGAAATTAAATGCCACCAAAAATAGCAACAAGTGGGGTGTGTGACTTTTATTCCCAGCATCATTCTCAGATGAAAATTAGATCAGGGAATAATAAAGCCTTTCAAGCTCCTTTAAAACAATTGCCGATAACATATACCTGACCTTCTTCCTCCCATTTCCATGGAAACAGAGCAGAAAAAATGCAATAGAATGGGACAGAAGACAATTATGTCAAATATATGTAATAGTTCTTCCTAATAGTTCTCACTGCAATTTTAGGTTGGATGCATTTTAAGGAAAGGAAAAGTTAAAATCTGAAGGTGGATCACTCACCAATACAAATCTTCTGCAGCTAGTCAGTTCTCTTTTTCTTTATCATTCACATCACTATAAACTTTATTGCACTGATGTGAAAGTGATTGAGCACTGGAACATGGGGCCCCGAGAGGGTGTAGAGTCTCTTTCCCTGGATATATTCAAAGCTTTTTGGGCACAGTCCTGAGTAATGTGGTCTAGGGGCTCTACTTGAGCAGGGAGGTTGGTCTAGACGATCTCCAAGGGCTCCTTTCAACTCTAACCATTCCATGATTTATTAATCTCTTCAGCTTGGTTCTTGGTTGCACCAAAGATTTGCCTTGTGGAACAAATATGTTAGAAGAGGCACAAATAAACACCACAGCCTTAAAGCAAGTCTCGGACACATTGGAAATAAACCTTTGGGTCTATTTGTGGGTCCATGTACTTTTGCAATACCTGTGGACTTCTGTGTTTCCACTGGGTCAAGCATGTAGCACTGATTTCATATTCCAAATTCCATAAAATTCTCTTTGTTTTCTGAGGTGATACAAATGCTTTAACGATTATATTAATCATTCTGGATGGTACTCAGCCTAATGGGAACCTTAGGCAACATTTTTGGTGAAATATGCACAAATAGAAATGTATGTACCCATCAACAATTCATGGGAGGCAGCCGGCTCCTCTAGACTCTGGCTTCTGGTGCAAAAGGCACTCCTTCTTTTTATTTTGGCAGAGATGAGGAGAAACCGGTCATCATGGGTTCACACACACTTGCTTATTTTGTGTCACTTACAGAAGCAAGAATTCCAGAGCAGTTAAGTAATATACAGCTGTAATATTTTAAGAAATCAAAATGACATTACGAAAAAAAGGAAGGAAAATACTTCCAGAACTTTTTGATGTCATCGTGGCATGGAGGTAGTCCTGTATGTGCATGAGGTCTCACATCTGCATCCTGTGTGTGCATGAGGTCTCACATCTGCATGGTCTGACCGTTGTGAAGGTCTGTTTGTGCTCAGAAGTTTGCATGTGGACAACCTTTTGCAAGTCAAGAGTTTTCCAATGAAACACTCCAAAATGAGGTATATTCTCCAGAAAAGGAAGTGATCTTACACAGAAGGAAGAGGGGGACATGGATCCAGGATTTTACCCAACTAAACAAAGCTCACTCTCAGGAAAGACTCTTTGAGCAAGAAGACCTTAAACAAAAATAATATGCTGTATTTCTTCATTACAGCTGCATCACAGCAACTTCATATTCTATTGTGTCCTCACTATGGACCATTCAGTCAGAAAATAGAGGTAAAAATACCCTGAGGCCAGTAGCAGCCTCCAAAGTCTCTTGTTAAAATATCCAATATTACTCAGAAAAGGAGACTCAGAATTTCACTGGAAAAGGGGAGTTGCTGAGGACATGAGCTGGAGAGACTTGGGGAAAGAAGAGCTATTTAAGGCTCTTACAAAGAAGAGCCTGCTGGCAGGAGGAGGAAGGAAGCAAGTCACTGGGTATAGTCTTGGAACATACGGGGAAAATGCAAACAGAGTAAGCAGTCTGTTTATGGATATTCTGGAATATCCAGATAGTGGAGCTGTGGTCTGCTTATGGATATTCTGGAAGCAGACAAATAGGCTGATTTAAATGGATAAGTTATTAACCATTAATTACTCTTTCCATCTGGGTGATTCAAAAGTCTGTTTATTTTTGTAGCCCATTTTGCATTTCTTCACAGACTTCACGGGTAAATGCAGAACTGGTTACTTAGGTAAGGCACTTTGATAAAGGGACAAGGTAAATTAGTCAACTTGATTACAGTGGCTTCCTGCCCAAGGGCATTTGACAAAGATTACATTACACAAAGAAATAATTCAGTTGTGCCTCTGAAAAAAACACATGACTAGCTCTGACCCTTTATAGGAAACCTTGTCAATTGCCTACCTGCACAATTAAAAGTCTGTATCTCGCTTCGGCCTGAATAGAGCTAGTTCAACTCTCCTTGAACTTTACTCAAAAAACTCTGAATCTAGACCAAGTAAAGCAGATGTATCTTTACTGACAAAACTGAGATGTTTTTGCAAGTTTGATGTGAACTGTAGAGAGCTGTTAAGTGATTGTATCCTTTCAGTCCAGCAAAGGAAAGCAGGAACTGCTGGCTAATTTATTTATCCTAAGATACTGAACAGAAAGAGAGCTTCTGTCCTGGGAGAACCCTACATATGGCTCTAGGAAACAGTCAGAACAAGGTTGGTTTAAAAAAAAAAAAAAAAAAAAAAAAAAAAAAGAGGGGCAGCATTAAAATTCACCTCCTCTTTAAACTCTTTAGGAAAGCTTTGCTTTCTGCCGCATCTAACTTTACAATGAAGTGAGATTTGCTTTCTGCCGCATCTAACTTTGCAATAAAGTGAGACCACAGCAAATCAAATAGCTTTTGCCTGGAAGCCAGGCCACCCAGAGCAGTCTGCTGCTTCAGAGAAAGGGAAGACAAAACTTTGCTCTTGGTCTGATTGCCATGGCTACCTGCCTCTGGCCTGCTAGACCTCTGTGAGAGACAACTCCCCCCCAAAACAACTCTTCAGACCCAGTTTGTACTCGAGGCTGTCTGTGTGGCCTTTCAGCCTGCATAGCCCATGTTAGTCCTCCTTATCACAGCTCTCCTGTGCATGGGCCTCCTTCGCTGCTGTACTCCACACTGACTGCAGAATCGACTATGTAGCTCCCACCAGTGCTATGATCTTTTAGTTGTTTACCAGAACATTTTAGGTCTGCTAATGAAGATTCTTCATGTATGAGAGATGAGGGTGGGTGACTCCTCTGCTTCTCAGCCTCCCCACTCCTCACTCTATGACCATCTTTCTGTTAAATACTTCTTATTCCATGGGCCAGCAGCGGTTTCCCAGTCACTTGTCTCTCAGCTGCCCTAGACGGAAAGTGCAGGGAGTCCAGTACTGCAGGGAGGGAGGCTGATGTTCATCCTTGTGGGTTTTTTTTTCCTTTTCTCTTGGTCAGTGCACTCAGGTGCAGTACTTACCTTCAGACCTAGATGGTGGTGTCTCTGCTCTGTTTTAGGGGAGCATGAACTTCTTTGCCATGGACAACACAGGTGCACTCCTGTGGAGAAGGGGTGTCCTGCAGTGGGTTCTGTGCTCTTGGCCCACTAGGTCAACTCTGCATTTGCACCTGGCACATGATTATGGGAACCTATGACAGGTCCCTTTCTCAGAAAATTCTCAGACGTAAGTTCTGGCTTTCTTCCAATGACCTGAAATTAGTCCACCAGAACGTCAAAGAAGGCATACAGTGGAGTGAGGTACGGTAAAATTGAAGGTGGTTTTGCTTGGCTCTATTTTGGAAGTCATGTGGCTTTTTTCCAGGAAGTCCTTTGGGTCTTTTGAGAAGGGAATTGGCTACTTACAGAGAGAGTCCTGCACATCCCTGAATGTCAGGATCCAAGGAGCTGCTTTCAGAGCTGTCTCTTTGTCCTTGAGAACAGCTCGGTTCTAATGCCTCTATGGTGCAGTGCCTCCAGACTGATGTGTTCCAGTCTGGGGTGGTCCTACTGGGAGGTGGCAGCAGTGATGCCCCTCTCAGAAATCACAGCTATCAGAGTAAGGCGAATGTGGGTGTGGAGCCAACCCCTTAAAGAGGTATAAGTGCAGCCCTATTGCTTTGACTTTTCTGCTTACGACCTCAGGAATGTAACCTTGGAAATGCTGTTCAGTTTTCCAAATATTACCCTTTGCTTCCAAACATTCTTCAGTAATCTTATCAGCAGTGCTGTACAGTTTTTGCATTGCTCTAGATTGCCAAAATAGCTATTTAGTTGGGTTGTCATTCAAAAGATCTGGTGTCTGTTCCACACTCTGCTACCAAGATCATCTGCAGCTGTGAGCAAATCCCTTCTTCTAGCTGTAATGCAGTGAGGTGAACGAACAGCAAAGCGAGGGGATTTAATCAGCTAATGTTTTGCTTGTTCAGATGCAGAAATTATTATGCCCCCATAACATGATAAGTAATGCAGTGAGTGAAAAACACAGATAAAGTCTGCAAAGCTTCAGCATAACATTGGAGAGCAGAAAAAGAAGACACAACCTTCTAGTCTTTCAGCTACCCAGAGCCTGTTGAAATATTTTAGCATTTATCAGATCACAGTGATATTTAAATTCATTTACAAAAAAGCTGTATGGTTATACAGCTGTAAATCACAGTGATATTTAAATTCATTTACAAAAAAGCTGTATGGTTATACAGCTGTAATTATAAACATAAGTTACAATTTTAAGATAGTTTAAAGCTCAATAGTTTGTATATGCATACAAGCATAATGGGAGAATCACACACTCTCTTAGATGTGTATATCTGTTTCTTTCTGTTTTAAAGGAGTGGAGGCCACTTCTAGTATAATAAAGGTCTCAAATGAAAAAACTCTAAACAAGCACAAAATGAGCTGAAGTCTAACTCTCTGCCCTTCCAAATGTGATAGAAATCAACCAATCTTCTCAAAACATACTGAAGAGACAGCATACCAAAACATAATCTTCCTTACTTTAGAAAACCATGCCAAAAATCAAGCTTAGACTTCCAAAGACCTTTATGGTGCTCACACGCTACCATTTGAATAGGAAGTAATTATACTAAAACAATTTTAGAGAAAAAAATGCTGTATCAGTTTGTTTATCTTTCTGCACTCTAATTTCACTAGAATATTTACTGTGATTTTTCACACTTGTCTCCTCTTCCTCTTTACTTTTTACTGTTGAAAACAACTTATGAAAGAGTCTTTTAAAAGTCAGCATATCCTCAGACAGCTGATCCAACATAGTGATATGTTGGATCAGCTCCTCCCTATTTAGGAGCTTTATCTTGGTCTACAAGCAATTTTCACATTAAGCTTGTCCACCTGGCTGATCAGTGACTGTTCCCATCTTGTGAACTGATTATATACAGCTCCTAAAGAGACCTCATGTGCTTCTACATCTTTTGATGGATGCCTGTGTGCAGAGTCCCTCAGCTATTGTTGTGTCTATACAAATGTCCTCAGTCTCTGAGCCATTCCTGCACCCAACTCCCTGGTCTGTAGTATGGCCCCGAATGTGACATCTCACTTTTGGAAAGACTGCCTGATACAAACTAAACTTCAAATGAGCAACTTGTCAGTTGTCTTTCAGCCAATACTGAGAATCATGGAATTATTAAATTTGGAAAAGGCTGCTAAGATCATCAAGTCCTGACATACAATAGACGCTCAGGCCTTTCCTTACATTGCCCCAAAATTCCACCAAAGTGTACTATGGAACTTGAGCACATTGAGAAACAATAAGAGATATTCAGAAACAATGAAGAATATGGGGAAAGGGCAAAACCACTAAATGATCACATTGTCCAGTTTTGTTTTGATGCAGAGTGTGTATTCCTTCTAATTAATCCTAATTACAGAACTATTTTGCATTACTATCTTCATGGGATAATTAAGTTTTTTCTTATTCTGAAGAAAAATTGTGGTGGTGCAGAACTGTTTTATTAGATTTTTGTAAGAAGTTTATGTTATGGTTCGTTTCACTGTATCCCCAATTCTGTATCCCTTTTGTGTTGTCTGTATAATAAGGTGTTTTGTGTCAATCATCCCATACCTCACATGACATGTAACATCCCCTCTGCCCCAACCCCCCTCTCTGGGGCAGCTTGTCAATCACTCCCGGGGTCCCTCCCGGATTGTGAAATCTCCGTGAGAGAGCTTCAGGTGATAGGTAGCCTGGGGGAAATTCCTTTAGCTCTGGATTTTAGTGGTCTGAAGCTTGGGGGTGGGCACACCTTGTTACCCCCTGAATCCCCTAATTTGTTGTCCTGTTGTATCCTCCCTGGGACCCTCCCCCGCTTATAGGGGGTAGGAGGGAGGAGGAAGCTCTCTCAGCCACTGGGTTCTCAGCCTGGAAGCTCTCAGCCGCTGGGTTCTCAGCCTGGAAGCTCTCAGCCGCTGGGTTCTCAGCCTGGAAGCTCTCAGCCGCTGGGTTCTCAGCCTGGAACCTCCGAGCCGCTCGCCTCGGAGCTTGGAGATCTCTGCTAATAAACATCCTTTAACCTGCTAAGCTGAGAGCCAGCCTTTTCTCTTCTGCTGCTGTTGACTGTCACCTTTGGGTCCAGCTGCTAAGCCGAGAAGCCAAAACAAACTGGAAACTTTGTGTCTGTGTTGACCCGAGCTAGCTGGGGGTCAGCTCCCACCCGGAGCGGGGACACAACCGGACACAAAAAATGTGGGCATATTACTTGTTGTTGTTGAGGAAGCCTACCAAAATTCAAGCTCAGATTCTCTGTGGAAGGAACCAGAGCTGTTCCCTCGGCTCTCCAGCCCCGGACTGTTAACCCATCCTGTCCACACATTTTCAGCAGTGGTCATAGGACCATAGGACAGCATTTTCGTGGGCCATTCTCAATGAAGAGATCCCCAATAGTGTTGCTTCTCCATTCCACTGAAGTTTTTATGGATGTAACTCCCCAAAGTGGCCAAAGATGCAGGACTGAACTTTTATAGACAGACTGCTTGTCATCTTCATGTCTCCCTGAGCATTATCCTGCCAGGGGCTCCAGCCTGACTCCAGTGATATTACAGAATGTTGAAGGAATTCAGCATCTTGTACACAGGGCTTGGCCAGAATAAAGAATTCATTACTTTTGGATGAAGCAATTTAAATTGACCTTTTTAAACAGACTACTAAAGATGATGCAATAGATATAAGACTAACCATGAAAACTAGGAAAAACTTTGTTTTGGAAGAATTTTTTTTATTTCAAATAATAATAAAAAAACTTTACATGTTCATGAAGCAGTCAGTTTTGTGTATACTTTTTAGTGAACAGGAATTGAGAGTACTTATGGCCATTTTCAAAAGGTTTACATTTCTTGCTTCTTTTCAATCACAGGAACCTGTGCAAAACGTTCCTCTTAGTCCCACCACATATGAGTACTCTTCCTTTCCTCTCTCCACTCCTCCTCTGTGACCCTCATTATCAAATACAGTTTAATCTTCCAGGGCTTCTTACTCAGCAGCTACAATTCCAGGAACAGGAAGGTCTTTGCAGCCTTCTAATGTGACCATTTATTAAACTCTGTGTGCTGGCCCTGCTTCTGTTTTAGTTAGTTTAGTTCTGTTTAGTTTAGGTAGTTTCTTATATGCTGCACAGGTATTGGCTTTTGGTCACGTCTACCTCATGTTGTAGCAGACTTCGTGCACTTTGCCCTGTCTGTTCCTCTTCTCTCCCTCTCCTCCAGTACCTCAACTCCAGTGAAAAATGTATAATGACAGAAAACATGCAGGTTACAAATATTTACAACATCGCACAATCTACCATGGAATCAAAAGACCAAGCACTTTGCTTCTTTTCCCCTGAATCCTAATTCCTTTAGATCTTTCTGCCTTTTAAGTTAACTCTGTAAACTTATAGGGGTAAAATTATGGCTTAATTCTGGTTTTGCATCTCATGCAAAAGTGGAATTGAATTAATTCTGGTTTTGAATCTTATGCACAAATTTGTGGTAGTGGATTTGTTCACAACAATGATATAGTAAGTTGTCAGTGAGATGACAATGGTTTTATATGCAATAGGACAAAATTAAGTTAAACAGTGCCAGCCTGAAATAAACATCATGATTTTTGGAGGTTACTGGTAATCTCTCATCCAAGTTATTAGCTGATCAGAACCACCAGAATAAATGAATTATCAGATTTTGTGGACTTCTCAGTGTTTCAGCAGCTATCCCGTCAACTGTGGAAAATAAACTTTTGCCTGAAGTTATTCAGTTACATAAAGAACCATTAACCCATCAATGTGCAGGCTGGACTACCACAAAACAACCATGGGACACCTAATTTTTGGGAGTATATATTTCTCTCATTCTTCCTGGCTGTGCTACTAGTCCTCAATCTGACAACTTTTTTTTGTAATCCAGTCCCAAGGGGAAAAGCAAATGAGGATACTGTTACATCATGCAATATTGAGAATACCTTTGTTATAGTCCTGTTTCTCCTTTTTACAAGAAATCATCTGCTCTGATTCTGCTCATGAGCACCCATTTAAATAGGAAAAAATGCAGTGATCTCTGGATTCAGTTGTGGCCTTTTCCATTATGTTCTGGAGGCATTAGAGTGTAGTTTGCCTCCATTTTATCTAGTTACGAGTGCGGTGGGGGAAAAATTTCACCATTTTTGAAATGTTACATGATATTAGATAGATTTAGGAGCACGGTATTTAGAGAAATAAAGAATATCATGTCAGATTATGTAAACAGAAACTGAGGAAGAGGAGGTGAGTACATTTTAACTTTGTAAAACAAGTGAAATGTTTCAATCACTGTGTGGAATAGCAATGGAATCAATGCTGTTGAAGAATAATTTTTGCAGTGCAGCCTTAACCTAAATACACTCTCCCTGCTGCTGCAATCTGTATTGGTTGGCCACAGGTTTTTCAAAGAAGATGAAACATTGTTCTCTCACAAATGTCACGTTTATTAAAAGATTTCATCTTCTTCTGTGCTATGTTTGCATCACAACACAAATCATCAACTTGCTTTGACCCTGACACCATTTTATAGGCTTAATAACAATAAATCTATGTCCTGAAATAGTTTCTGCAGATTACAGCAATCAATCAAAATTCAGAAAGCCTTAAACCATTAATGTCATTGGCAATGATCCAGCACCCTGGGAATCCATCTAAATCAGCCATTATTACTGAAAATGCTCCTTAAGAGCCTTAAGATAAAGGTAGTATTTGGGAGCATAAATTGCAGTTCTATTTTTATAAGCCACGGTGGGATGATTTTCATGGCAATGTTTTTTGTATCTGTTTAGAACAAGACAAAGCCAGAACAATTCCTTCTTTTGCCTCATGCAGCTCTTTTGGTTATTGTTACAGAAAAATACATAGCCAATACATAGCAGATTGCTTTGCCTGTGTGAAACGTGTTTGTTATGTAAAGGAGCCTTAGGATTTTTTGAAGGAAAAAGAAAGAGCTGCTGTCAAAAGCCCTTGTACATCATGGAGACCTTTCTGGTTCAAGGCAGTGTTCCTAAGAGAAGCTGTGCCCACTTTATGAGACTAGATATATCTGCAGGTTTGGTAATTTCACACTATGAAATTTTGTTATGCAGAGAAACAATGCAAGACTTCAGGACAAAGCAACTTTTCACTGAGAGATACATGTACAATTATTTGTCTCAGGATTTTCTGTAGATGACCATTAGCAAAGTGAAAACCTTTCACGTAAAATCGATGGCAATTGTGTAACACTGCAGAACTCACATAAATTTATCTTTTATTGGTAAAACTATTTATTTTCTGGTTTGTGTGTAGATTTTTAAAAATAGTTTACTTTTACCTGTTGTAATGTGATTTTTTAAAATATTATCTTTTACTTAGCTGTTTCGATTGAAGGACGTTAGTGAAAAAGAAGGGCCACATGCTTTGGAACAGAGTATTTTGAAAGTGCCTGAACGGTGTCCTGCTGATTATTTTGCTTATTGTGCTCTGGCAGCTTGTTCCCACTCAACTGTGAGCACGCAATGCATCTCAAAGAAATCAATGCAGGCCCTGCAATCAGCGTTATTCTGAGAACAGCTATCATTTTGTAAAGACCTGATGTCCGTCACTAGTGGGAATGGATTCAAGGCACCATTGAAGACTAGGCTGGGCTCACGGGTTTGCTAGAAGCTATCTGACTGCCCAGCAGCCTGACCCTAATAGACAGTGCTGAGGCAGTCCAGCAGGGTCCACCTTCTGCCATCAGTCTCTGAGCAGAGATCCAGCCAGATATAACATTGCAAGCTCAAAAAACCCCCACAAAAACTTTAAGTCATGTTGCAGAGGACAGGACGGTTAATCAGCTGATGAGACTAACACAAGACATGTGTGAAGAGGGACCCATTTTTTTTTTTTCCCCTCAATGGCCTAATTCATCCACAGGTACGGTGTCATGGTTTGTAGTATGTAACCAAAACATTGTATTCTATCTACCATCTGTTGAAACCAGTTGGGGAGGTGTTTATCTCTTCTATGAGTCATTCCTCATTACTCCAGGGGGGAGGGGGCAGGTGCCTTCTGTTACTGGGCCAGCTGTTAAAACCAGGTGGAGCAAGATTCCTTATCTCTTCCACAAGCCATCCTCCCTCCAGGGGATATCTGCTGGTAATAGGCCTTTAAGGATCACTCCATGGCTGATAAAATTACATCGTCCCTTGTGAGATGCTCCATGCAGTGGGAGGAGCCAAGCATTCCCACCTGGATAAAAGCTGAGACTCAGCACAGCAGGACAGCCTGTTTTTCCACTGGATTTCCCAGAAGAAGATGGGACTCATCTCACCACCACTGGACATTTCTACAGGATCATCTCTGCTCCAACAGAACCACATTTGTCACTCCAGGAGGATTTATTTGGACTGCTACCAGCACCCTGACCAACAGGGTGTCAGGTTGTATTCTGACTCTGTCAGTGTTTCTAGAATTCTTTTGGTTGGTTTGTTTGTTTGTTTTCCCCCTCTTGTTTTTTTTGTCTAGTTTGTTTTGTATTCTTAATATTCTTAATATTCCTAGTAAAGAACTGTTATTCCTATTCCAATATCTTTGCCTGAAAGCCCCTAATTGCAAAATTATAATAATTTGGAGGGAGGGGTTTTACATTCTCCGTTCCAGGGGAAGCTCCAGCTCTCCTTGGCAGGCAGCTGTCCTTCCAAACCAAGACATACAGCTACACTGTTTCCTTGTTCATTACTTGGTCTTTCTGCAGAACAGAACAAACATGAACTGCATGGATGATTTTGAATCTTCATACCGATGAAACGAAATAAAAGATGATAGATAAAATCCTGTGTTGGAAAACATGTTGTGTGAGACTCCATGAAAAACACCTTAAATAATTATCTAATTCAAAGGAACTATATCTGCAGACAGGTTTTAAGCTTCCCATTTCACACTGAAAAGCAGAGTATGTATAGGAATAGTTTTCTGGTTCCCCACTCCAGTTTTATTCATTGACTCCCTGTTTTTACAACTGCTTTAATTCCCTGGAAAGAGACCAGCTGAGTTTTGCACTTCAAATACAGCATAGGTATTGTTGTCCAATAATGGTTCAAACCAAACTTCAAGGCATCAAGGAAAAAAAAGATTTCCACAGCTGACCAACCCCCAGTGAGAAATCTCTAAACTTTGCTTCCAGGAGGTTACTGGGTCTATAAAGTTCTGGTGCCATCAGAAGCATGACAAGTTTCTTTACTTGAATCTGGGTTATAGCTTGTGGAGACTATGCAGTAGAGAAAGACAGTTGCAAGAAAAAAACAAACAAGTATTGTCCTTTCTCATCTGTTCTGTGACCTAATGGAAGAATAAACTATGAATATCATTAGCTAAGGAGCATGCAGCTAAATCTCCTTCTCTGTTTCTTTCCCTTAACCTTGTATCACCTAAAATGGTACACTTGACCTTTTATATCTTTTAAATTTGATAGCAGTATCTTTTAAAAACGGACAGGCAAAAGTGACCTTGTCAATGTCAAATAATTTTATCTACCATTAGATGCCAGTCCTTCTCATTTAACTGATTTACATTTGGGACTGCAGCTCTCCCTGAGCTAGGTGGCTGTTAATGGGGCCTGCTGCTGTGGTTGTTGATGCAATGAGCTATAATTGCTATCTTTTATCTTAGCTTTTACTATCCAAGTGAAACCTGTTACTGGAAAAGCTGTTTGGTCAAATGGGTTAACAAAGCCCTTCAATTGAACAGTGCACCCAGTCTACATCTGAGACTTTGCAACAGGCATTGCAGTTAGACAGCAAAGGTGGGGACTAAAGAGCTGCAAGTTCAAGACTTTGGAGGTGGACTAATTGAGGAGCAGAGCTAGAGGCAAAGTTTTTGTTAGGTTATTTCTGAGGCAAGTTTTCTAGATGCGCTGAATGAGAGCATTCAGCTAAAAAGGAGACACACATAAAAAGAAATTTAATTTCTTAGAGTTCATGATATTCCCCAATATCACAATTTTTTTGCTGGTCTAGGCTCTATCTCATAGCTGCTACCTACATGACAGGACCAATTCAGGTTTTTCTGAGTCCTTACTCTTTTACATCTCTATGTGTTACACCTATCAGGCTGTATGGGACTTCTTCAGGCTCTGCTCTACAGCTCTAATGGTTGTGAGATCAGTGCTATGGTGTAGGAATGATCCATAACAGATCCCTCCACGATGATGAAACCCATGGACCTGGGCAGTGACAGACCTCAGAGATGTGTCAGGTAATGACCTAATCCTCAACTGAGGGTAAAACTAGCTTCTTTCAGAGTAGCATTCTATCTTCAGCAGAGCAAGCAAAGGCTAATGCACTTATACAGGGTGCAAGCAGTTTTAGAAGATTGGAATCCCTGGGAAGTTTTGGGATAAACATTTGAACGGTGAGCATCTAAATCTTGACACAGTATCTCTGCTCTCCGAGGAGGGTTATCTTATCTAAAAGAAGTGCTGATTTGCACTGAGTTGTATTTCTATGCAATCTAAAGAGGAAGAGGCATTGCAGAACTGGGATGTCTGGTGTGTGTGGACTCCCTGTACTTATGAATGTTTACTGTTTCGCTTAATGTTTGACCTTCCAGTTCTGACTGTCTGGTTCTGGAAATCTGAACGGTTTCATCTGTGGACTCTCATCTTTCCCCTAAACTGCAAATTAAGACATTGGTACCATCACAGCAGAGGAAAAAGGACGAGCAGGATAACCTGCATGCAGAGTATCCTGTACAGCACAGATGGTTCTTCTGGCAACTAACTCCAGCTCAGAGATTTCTAACTCTTGCTGCTTTTTAGAAGCAGCCCAGATTATGTCACACTGCAGTCTGGTGAAATAAAGGAGATTTGCTTACGTAGTGACAGTGTTTATACTACAGTAGATAAATTAGATCATAATCTTACATCTGATTTTTACAAATATGTACATTTATTCAGAAGAGAGTTCATTACACTTAGTTAACCATATGCAGAAAATGTCTCTAAGACTTGAATTTAATTGTTGAATGTGTTTCAGCCTGTTCTAGATTCTTGCAGATTTATACCATCAGAAAGAGAAAAACTCATGGTTGTGGGATACTCCTGAAGATTCATGAAGACAAATTAGTATAGAAAGTTATATACATAATATAATATATATATTATAGAATTATATTTTATATTATATATATAAACATAAAGTATATAATATATTATATAATATATATAATATATTTAAATATATATATATTAAAATTATATATACCTAGTTTTAAGGTATATGTGTCTTTCTATGTAAATCAAATATGATCTTTCTGACTTTAGGTTAGTTCAACCTTAGCAGATTTCAGTTTCCTCATTTACAAGTTTCACACTCTAGAAGACTAAAAACATTCTGTTGCTTCCAAGAGCTTTGGGGGTGTCCTAGTTCTGCTGGCCTCAGCACCAATTAGAAGTTATGCCATAAGGCATCCCTTCCCTTCAAGGGCACAGCTGAGTCCCATGCCTAGTGCAGGGTAAGAGGCTCCCCAGGAATATCAAGTATCCTTTGAAGGAGCAGTTAGAGGTGTGAAGTCTTAAGGAACTCAAAATAAAGAGTACAAATCAGAAATGGCATTGAGCTACCCAATGATTACTCCTGCCTACATAAACAAGGCCTTTCAGATCTGCTACAGCTATAAAATAAAGTAATCAAGCCCACAAGTTGGCAGGGTGTGTTAAGAAAATTGGAAAGTGGGCAAAGAGCTAAGTATAGTCATGTGAAAATGTACATAGAAGAAAATCTTCATAATTTCTGAAGGCTTTTCTGCTCCTAATCTGCAAACCTTAATCATGTCCTCAATGAGCTGATTCTCTCAACACCCATCTCAGTCCTTCAGAGTATTTCCTCAGTGGATAACAACCAGAGAGGAAAAGCTATAGGTGGAGGCAAGATGGTGATATAAGACACAGCAATACTTATGCTATTGGTTTTACTGAGAGGATAATTTAAGGATTAGTGCTTACTACTTATTGCTTTTGAGGCCACTTCTGAAGCTGAAGGGAAGAATATTATTTTAATTATTATTCTGCTAAATATAATTATTATTCTGCTAAATATTTTAGAGAGGTATTTAATAATCTCCAAACTGTCCATGAGGAGGTATAGGTTCTCTCCCGATTTCCAGAGATAAGGCAGGCTATCTGGTGTCTGTCTGTTGTTTAAAAGTTCCAAAGGATAGGGAAATTATGTAGTGAACAGTAGGATTACTGCTATAGTCCATTAAAAAAATATTGAGACCTTGCATTAAAAACTTGTTAAAAGTATCTCTGAGTCTTTAATTTCAGTGTAGCTATGTGCTGTCATTCCCATGGGGTCAAGGTGGAGTCTGGATGGGGCAAGAGAAAGATGAGAATACAAAACAATCTTGTCTGCACAGTTGTAGAGTGATGGCCTACAGTTAGAAATTATTTTAAGCCTTTCAGCTTGATGTTTTAGTGAGGATCAGCACCTCCAAGGCCTAATGAGACCTGTAGAACAGATTGGTCATGATAGAGTAGCAGCTTTCATCAGCTCTTTTTTTCATCCATGTTATTCTAGATATAAAGGGGAAAAAACCTCACGGAGTTACAGCTTTGAAGTGTCTAATAAAGACATGTTTCTTCTTCTTTGAGACAAAATGTCAAGTGGAAACATATGTATTGTGGATGATAATTTCTGAGTGCAGTGAGTGAGCAGAGAGCTGACAAATATGCAGTGGAGGGTTTCAGAACACTAGCCATCGTTTTGAATCACCAATTGTACATTAAACCTGTACATGGCCTGACACTATGTGTAGCTCTTAGCAGAAGTATAACAGAGAAATAAATTGCATTCAGTGTTTCCTCTTTTAGACCTTGCCAACTGTTGTGTAATTCCTAGTGGTGACAAAAGTCTTTGAAATACCAAGAAGTTAAAAGCATCAGTAGGTGCTCAGCATCTCTTCTCCGAGAGTAATGAATCAACAGGCTAACTGCAAGTCAGAACCCAGGGCAGTGCTTTCCTTTGTGAGGCTGAAGAGGAAATGGAGCTCTTTGGCCCACTCTGCAGCTCCTGCAGCTGCACAGACTGGCGGTGCCGCCCCAGCACTCCTGCACACACCACACTCCCTGTGCTGTCTCCAGCTGCACCCTTCTCTGGGTCTGGTTTAACTGGGCCTTCCTCTGCACCGGGGTGATGTGCTGGGCGATGCAATCCTGTCCAGTGCCTCTCCTGGGGTGCTCATGCAGTGTCTGTAGTGTGATGTCCCAGGGCCAAAGGAAAGGCAGGGCTGTGCCTGCTCTGAGCTGTCGTGCCGGGGACAGCGTGCTCCCTCAGCCCACCTGCTGCAAGCAGGCTCAGCAGGAAGGGCACACAGCTCTCACGCTCTGATGAGAGGGGCTTGCTTGCCAATTAAGCCGTCCTCTGCTGCTGCTGAGAGGCCACCTCGGTTTGTGGACATGGGAGCACCAACGCAGGGCTCCAAAGAGCCAGGCCCAGTCAGCGCTGGCCTGGCTGCAGGAACAGGAGTGCCTTGGATGGTTTCCAGACAGCCCCTGTGAGTGCAGAGCCTGGAAGGAATGCCAGGCAAGTCGTGCTGGCTGGCAGGGCTGTCCTGCACCTGAGCTCCGTGGGCTCACTGCAGATTCGGTCACAGCCTCGCCGCCACCGCAGCCGGAGCCTGGAGGGGCCACGGGAAGGTTTCCTGCTGCACTGGGAACACCCCTGCAGCAAAGGGACACTCTCAAGCACGGAAAGCTGCCACACCCTCAAGCTCCTTCCCACAGAGTGTGTCTCCCCAGCTCAATTTAGGCGCCTTGTGGTTAGAGCTGCTCCAAACCACAGGTGGCTGCGGCCAAGGGGCAGGACGCGGTGCTTGGCCGCTCTGTATTGGCGTGCAAGGCACAGGGCAGGGCTGAGAAGGGACAAACGGAAAGGGAAGTTCGGCTGCTGCCCAAAGGAGATGCAGAAACGGCAAGACAATTACCATCCAAGCAACAATCATTGCATGGCCCCAAAGATGTAGCCACACTGCTGTTTTTAAAAAGGGGACATAAATGGAAGATCAATTCATGATTTATCACAGAAGGGAATTAGGTCTGTTTCTTAGTTATAATGGCTTATGTACATTTTTCCTGACAGAGAAATAAAATGAATCTCTATTCTCTAAGTCCTTGCACTGCAGGGTTCCTGGTGCACCTTCCTCCCTCTCCAATCCCTCCCTCCAGCCAGCATCCAACAGAGTTTAAAAAACTACAGGAGGGGGCTTTGTACTGCTCTAATCACCCCTCATTTGTGCTGGAAAGTAGCTCATGGTCACAGCTGCTTTGCATCAGGCCAAATAGAGGTCAGGCTCCTCAGAAGATCAAGCAAAGCACAGCTCACCTTTCCCTGGTGCTGTTAGCTTTCTGAATATTCTGAGTTGAATTCCCCTGCCCACTGCAACTACCATGTTTTAAAATTTTGAAATTTCTAATGCTTTTATTTTCAAAAGAAGACGACTGCTACAAGCTTAAGCCCCACCTGCAGTGCAGCCTGACTGGCATAAAATGCAAGATGTGGTGTAACCGAGAGCTGAACACCAGCTGGGAGTGGTCACCTTGTTCTTGGCCTCCGAAGGAATCGATTCCATGCACAATTCAGGAGGACAATTGCCACAGAGAATTTCACTGTCAAAGAAAAAAGCAGGGCTGTGGAGAGCAAGGGGCCCACGGGGCAGGGCAGGGAGAAGCTGGAATCTCGACACCTTGTGCGCTGTGCCAGCTTCATCCCTGTAAAAGTGAGAAGCAGAGCTGGAAAACTGAGGGCCTGGCAGTGCGCTCCAGTTTAGGACACCTGACTTGCATGGTGTGGCAGGACTACTCTGGCAAAAGGCTCTCCACTGCTCAAAGGAGTTTTCCCAAAACTTAACTTACTCCCTGTGATATATGTCCTAAAGTTAATTCGTGTTAAAAGATATAAAATGTAATACCATCCCTATAAGTATAAGTTTTGTTTTAATCCAGTATGCTATGAGTTAACTCAGAGGAAAGTAGCTCGGTAAAGGTACAGGAATTTCTCTTGCCTGAAAAGACAGGGGAGGGACACGAGACAAAACATGATTAGAATTACCAGAAAGGGAGACACAAACATGCCTCTGCCAAAGACGATGGAAAAAGGAGATGAGAGCCCGGAGAACCAGATATCTAGACCGTCCCCTCCTGAAATTAACATCTCCACACCACCCCTGGACCCAGCCATTAACGGCATTGTCCTTTCCCGCTGCCCTATTCAAACTCTTAGAACTGGAACATGAATGCTTTATGAAGATGCCTCGGAGGGAAGACCCTCGAAATCCCGAGTTTCTCTCAGCGATCCAGTGTATAAAAAGAGACTGCTGCAAGCCAAAAATGTGAACTTGGGGGATAACAGACTGGCAGAGTGTGTTATCGTTGTTCACCCGGCGCCGACCCCAGGCTCGATGCTGTCCTTTTAATTGTGGCTGTCCGAGACTGTCATTTTGTCTCTCAATAAAATTCCAAATTTTGATTTATCTAATTTGGTCTATCGTATTTATAACACTCCCTGCCTCATTACACTAATACTTAAATACTTCTTAGGGGGTTACTGAGGCCTGGGGCACAGCAGCCACAGCAATTACTCTCTGATTTATGATCTTATATTGGGACAATTTGACTTCCATTTATGTTGGCTTTTTTTTCGTGCTGATCTTTTAAAACAAGTTGGGGGGTTGTTTTTTGTTTGTTTTTGGTGGGTTTTTTTTATTTCTGTGCAGTTAAAGTAAAAATAATGATGGCAGACTGTCTAATGAGGAAGGATTTGGAGTATTAGTACTGCTGCAAGCCCTCTGACAGAGCTTCATCACAAGCATAAAACACGATACTGATTTTGTGCCTCCCAGAAGTTTTTTGACAGCTGATACAGTTTGCTGTAGCAGTATTTTTGTCTCTGTTTGAGAGAAACTGCTACTGTAATACATTATTAAATCTAAGAAAAAGGTTTCCTAGTCCAAACTGGAATAACAATCCATGTGTACGGGGCATTTCCTAAGCCATATCCTGCCAAGTACCCTTTCCTATGAGAGAGACTCCTGCAGCAGCCCTTTGTGGTTGTGTCCCCCTGCCTGGTGCCTTGTGCTCATACTCACATGATGGAGGCTGGGTTTCTCCTCAACACAGCTTTTGCTACCAGCAGATCATCCTGAGTGCTTTCTTCGAAAATCTAACACAAAAATTATCCAGACCTCTCTTCCAGTCTCTCCTCTATTAGTCATAGCTTTAAAATATCAACATAGTTTTATTTCAAGCCACTCCTTCACCTAATTCCATGTCTCTAATCAAATTATTCTGCTGTTGGCTGTTCCCTCAGTAATCCTCAAATAACTGTTTTCCAGCTAAGCTGATTTGTAACAAAGTCTACTCCACAAGCCCTAGCGCTGGGGTCAGAGCTCTTGGCCCCTCCACCCTGGCCCACAGCTTGTAATGGCTTGAATGTTTCCTCTTGGGGTTGTTTTCCCTGAACCAGTCAAGATGATGCCACACTGCTGAATTGCTCCACAAGCAAAGCCCATTTCAGAGGACTTCAGAGTCCATTTCTTGGCTTCCTTATATATTCCAGAAAAAAGGTATCAAATGAGATGAGGAAACCTACCAGCTGGGATACTTTTTTCTTGCCACAGGAATGGCACTCTTTTTTGGTGGGGGAAAACCCAAGGGAAGGGAGATCAGTCTTCTGCTCGCTAGAATTGCTGATTAGTTTCTGAGTCAGTTTAAGAAATCAAAAAACAGCTTGTCCACAGCCCAGTGGAGTACTCTCACCATGATGCTGCTACATACTTGAAATAAAACTTTTCCAAATGAAAACTCTTGTTAGTATTATGAAAGTAGATAAATACTGTCTACTAGGGCTTATAAAAAAATTAAATAAATGCTTGAGAAGGATCTAAAACCTTGGTCTCCTATATCCCCCAGTGAGAAGTCTAGCCATTGTGACATCATATCCCTCCTAATTGCCTATCATTGCTCTGGGCCAGTGAATGTTTAATTATTTCCACAGAGCAGGATAACTATCACAGAAGAGACTGGTATTGGTGGGGTCTGGTAATGATCTTGCTTTGCTAAACCTGGTGTATGATTATAACATCACAATACTCCTCCAGAAGTACTGTGTCCTTGGTCATTTCTCCCAGACGCTGAAAGTGGAAGCTTTGCAGTCACAGAGTCTGGCCAAAGTACTTATTTTAAGAGGTTTTGTGGTGTATTTTTTTTTTTTTCCTTTTTCGTGTGTGTCTAATTTTTTTCATTTTCTATGGCTTGAGTGTTCTCTCATGCCTTTTCTTCCCACCTTAAAGAAGCTTGTGGCAGAAATCTAAGAGATAAGGCTCTGCTGAAACAGAGAAAAGAAGAAATGTCACCATTTGCAATGACAGGCTTTCACTGGGTGATTTAATACACACTCACATGAATTCTGCTTGCCTAATATGCGGTGTTAGTCAGTGCAGTAACCAGATGGCCCCAAGAAAAATAGAACAGAAGGAAAAAGAAGGAATCTGAGAAGGAAGGAACCTGCTCATATTCCCAGGGAGGGATGAGTAAGTTTTTGGTACGTGAATATTTTAAGTGAATTATGTCTCCTTCCCAGATTCATCTAGACAAAAGGAGACAGGCTGATGAAAGTCATCAAGCTTTCCACAAGTAGCCTGGTCTGACAGAAAAAGTGTCCTCCCAATTAACTTTTTTTAACATAAGAGCAGAAATGAAGTACAGTGGCTCTAAGGCTACTGGGTGAGACTAAGGAATCAAGGGATAGACAGAGATTAACAGCCTCATGTAGCACAGTGGGTCCTCTGACAGAGCTTCATCTAGTGCCTAGAATGAATCCCAGATGTGTCTGCATTCCACTGAACAGGAGGAACTGTGATACCTGCCTTGAAAATTATTCAGGGTGATAAAACTTTGTACTACCATGACTCTATCTGAAAAGCTGGAGAGAAAATTGGTTTGTTACTGTGTTAATTTGAAAGTTGTTACTTTTTTTTAAGCTTTTTCTAATTGAGGTGTTTTTTTTAGTTTTGTCTCCTTGTTATTGCTTTCTGTTAATTTTGGCTTTTTGGTTTATTTTGTTTTTTGTACCTGCAGTGTGTGGAAATGGGAGATTCTATTTTACTCATACTTGTTCAAGTAATGAAGAATGACAAAGGAGACAAAGGGCAGGAGGGAATAAAATTTAGAAATTCATCAGGTGGAAATGCAGTGGCTAATCAATGATGATTCAGGGATTAATGGGCTGAATCCAGCATGATCTTAGGGGTTTTGTTTTCTCTCCTTCCACTCCAAGACAATACTTCCCCTTACAGCTAAACATAGGGAAATAATGAGAAAAAAAATCCTTGTATTTATTCTACTTGGTGAGTGTTTTCCAGAACGGAAAGGAGGAAGAAGCCGTGTTTGAATGGCTGAGAATTTAAAGGACTAGATTATCAGGAAAATGTTTCTAACTAAGTAAATGTTATTTTCATGCAGTATGAATTCTAAATATATGGGTAGGCAAACATTAAATCTATTATAGTCCACTCCATATTGCATGGCAGCTAATGAACTCTTGGCTTCAACATGTTAGGATAGAGCCGTACCTTAATTCCTCTTCCCCTTCCTGTTAATGGGAAGAGCAGCAGCTGGGAGGAACATTTGCTGTGGGCAGAGTGTATACTGCATTAAGGATCAAACATTTAAGCAGAACATTTCAACAGGGATGCAGAACCCATTTAGATTTCAGCTGTGAACATGTTCCATCTTGTTTAAAACTGAGCCTCTTAGAATACCTCTGCAAAAGCTGAGAAATGTTAGAAATTAAGAATGCATTTACCCTTGAAGTGAAAGGTCATAAGAATGAAATAAGAATATCACCTCGTTTGTTTATGTCAACAAATACATGGTGTGATTTTTGTACATGTAGTTATGGTACTGCACACTCCAGAGTTTGAAAGTGAGTTTTACAGACACTTGTAGAAATGGCATTCCTACAGATTTTTCCAGAACTTCTGTTAAATCAGTCATGAGCTCTGGGAGACTTGGGGAGGGGAAAAAAAAAAAAAAAAAAAAAAAAATCCAAATGTTAACCAAAATTCTGGAAAAAATGCAAAACATAACAAAAATTTAGCATCCACATCTGAACTATTTCAATATCTTTTTATTATATACTTGATTATTCCCTAAACAATAGCTTCTGTGGTTTATCATTCCTTCGGTTCTACCCATAGTCTACGGATTTTATTGCCTGTATTAGTAGCAGCAGCTTTTTTGGTTAGTTCTCCTAGTGTATCTAGTGTGTCTACAATGAATTAGTCTAATCACCCCTCGGTATTCACGGCTTCCCTGCTGAAAGTTCATCTACATATTATTTGTATTCATGTGCTTTAAATGACCACCTCTTAAGTTTGTTCGATGCCCTTGGACCTTGCGTTCTAAGAAGCAGTAACTAATTTTTCTCTGTTTGCCTCCTCTCTTGTCTTTCATAAGTGGTTGTACCTATCACACCTCCTTATCAGCCTCGTTTCTGAACTAGTCGTGCTTATGTTCTCATTCAGGGAAGCTATGCCACACCTTCGACCACATTTGTCATGCTATCTCTACTTTTGCTAGCTTTTTCATCTGCTTTTCATCTGCTTTTCTTCATGACAAACAGGACAACAACCATATGTAGTCAAAGACTCCCACTGTCTGTGAAACAGCTGAGTTGTTTACCAACTTATGAACGGAGCCTCTTTGGGATGGGTATTATACAAGGGCTTTCTCACAGGTTCGGGTTTGATAAAGTGTGAAGTTCCGCTGCCAGCCCAAGAAAAAAACTTGGGTCTGTATTGGTCTTCAGGCTGCTCATCCTCATGGTGCTAGAGGAGGCTCTAGCAGTGACATTTACTTATTCACTTGTCCCAGGCGCCTGAATAAACACTTACAAGATGCCTCCTGCCCCCCCCCCCAAAAAAAAAACAAAACCCAAACTAAAAGCAAACAAACAAAAACAACCAAACTCCAAACAGCTTTTAGAAGATTTGCAGTTTTAGAAGAGGAAATGTACCTCCCTTGATGTTTGTGACTAATGAAAAAACCACTTCCTCCCCACACCCCACCCCAGCTATCTCCACGAAGAAACAGAGACATAAAATGTTGAACCCTCCAAAATAAGGTAACCTCCAAGACAGTATTTTCTCACCACCCCCTGAAATTTGTTCTCATACCAACTGTTTGCAGCATCCTGAAAGGGTGGGGCTCCTGATGACCAGGTTAGACAAGCATCTGATCAGACTGTCAATTTGCCCAATCTCCCCCTCTCCCACCAGTTATTTTTCACTCAGGGAGATGATCACGCAGAAGAACTTAAAAAGACAAAATCCCCCTTGTATGGATGATTTATAAACAAAATTTATAGTTCAGATTCAAAGAGATCAAGCAACTTGGTCATCTGTAAGTACAGTCAAGCTCTCTAACAGGGAAAGACAAGTTCTCTTTTCCATTGCAAATATTATTGAGGTGCAGCAGGTACAATCAGTCAGGCACAGAAGGGGAGAAGGTTTCTATGACACTAGTACAAAAGCAGTCCACAGGAACCTGTGGAGAAAAATATAGTGAGAGAGATAATTTACGTTTTCTCATTTACAAAAGCAGCATCATCAGATCTAGATAAATTATTGAAAAAGTTGTCAAATAAATAGCCTAATGGATATGATCACAATTTTGCTGGTTGAACAGCATTTGAACAAGTGCTCCTTCACTAATCTGCAAAAGGGATTGTCTGAGTGAAGTTTTAATGTGACTTTTCTTCTGCTGAAATTTTTAAAATGGATACCCTTGAAGCAATTTTACCACTCACTTATAATTTTTGCACTTTGATACTTCTCCCTTGGAAATGATAGGAAAAGACTTTCTCCTTAACAGACTATGCATGTTTTCAAGGCTAGGAGCCCTTGCCAGTGATTTTAGTTAAGTCACGTTTTAAAATGTTGGTAAAGAAAGTAGAAACCATTTAAAAATCTTTTAGTGCAGCAGGTAGGCAGGGCCTGAATGGCAGCCAGATCTACCTACAGTGAACCTAAAAAGATTTTTGGCACACACAGCTCCATCATGCATATTTGTCCATTTCTAGTTCACACCAATTTCTGTTGTGATTAGAAAGGTCTGGAGGGAAGGGGTCTGAAACAAATACCAGAGGGTCTTTTCTAACTTGGAGTTTCCAGTCATTGTAATAGTTATGCTTTATGGCTAGTCTTTTATGCAGCCATAAAAGATTCTTCAAATACATTAACTTTCTTTCTTTTTTTTTTTTTTTTTTTTCTTTTTTTTTTTTAATTGCGGTGTTCAAATGTTCGTGTTTCCAACCTGAAAGAATAGACAGTATAGAGCTTTTTCAGTACATTGGAACCCAACCAAAACACCTCTAATTTCTGAATGGTTAAGGTATGGTTATGAAAATACCAGTCCAGTCTGGTTTCTGTGTCATACACAGATCTGGCTAGATTTGGTTTCTTGATCTGTTTTAAAGTTACATATGTCCAAAGCAGAGGGTCTGTCATTGCATGGTGGAAAAATCTCCCAGACTCTGATACTTTGGCATCCAAAGCCAGACTCACATTGCAGACAAATTAAACCTTAAAATGTGAATATTGATCTAAAAATAGTTCTGATACAGATATGAATTCTTGAGCTGTAATCTCAGTAAAAACCAAAGAACTCAAACTGCCTATAAGAAAAACATCAGCACCTTTATAACTATGCAGCTACCCGTAACAGTCAAAGCCTTCCTAATTTTCTGCTCTAGACATGCACTAATCATTAAAGCAGGAATGTGAATTCAATCTTCCCTGTTCTCTGCTGAGTGACATAATAACCAATAACCGTAATAATAAGCAGATTTCTTTTCCAAATAAACTATTTTATTTTATTTTATTTTATTTTATTTTATTTTATTTTATTTTATTTTATTGGTGGAGTAAACCCACCAATGAATTGAAACTATTTCTATAGTGTGGTGGAAATAGCATAAATCATTCACCCAGAGCATCTTCTATCTGACTTCAGCCTCTGCTCTCACATGGGCTAAGTGACTACTAGGATGGTCACTGTTGGCTAACACGCTCTATTAGATGGGAAATGAAGTCCTACTTTTAGTTTTGAACCTCCTTTTGAGTTGGACTTGGTGATCCTTGTGGATCCCTTTTAACTCAGAATATTCAGTGATTCTGTGATCTGTAAAAGAGTCCTGCTGAATTGATGACCCATGTGAGGATTTCATATAAATAAATGAGGGGTTTAAAATAAGAATTTCCCTAAAGAATGATTCTTGATCAACTCTAAAGTGTGCATACTGAGTCTTTCCTTCCTAGTCTCTTTCAAAATTTATGACTAAATTAGTTGCTAGAAAAGGATGGAGAATGATGACATCTTGTTGATGTCATTTATATGACACAGAACTATAACCTTGGATTATCAAATGCATCAGCATTAACAAACACACCAATAACTTTGAATTGATAAGGATGTTGGGCTGGAAAACTTTTATCTGGAGAGCAAAATTAAAAAGATAAGCATATCCAAGGTTTTAGAAGACTGTGTGGATCACTTGGTCATATTTTTGTGCCTTAACCCTTCTGCTTGAATTCAAGAAGATCCACCAGGAATATAATCCACTGAAAATGGATAGCTTAGGAAAGCAAAGGAAGAAAACTTGTTTTTTCATGTCTTTTGGTCCTCTTCTTGCAGTGGGAGCTAGTTCCCAAAGCACCAGAGCTGGGTTTGCATCAAAAGCCTTCAAGGTGAAAAAGTAGATAAATTTCCGATGTGAATTATGTGCTAGGACTCTGAGGCTGACGATGTCAGCTCAAAGAAGAAAACATCCATGTTGAATTGGGCACGGTCACATACCAGTCAAGGGCTACATATGTATTACCAGATGGGAGAGCGCTTTCTTTGAGTTTCTGGATCAGGTGTGTTTCTCACATGCATCCTGATTTCATATTAGGGCATAAGTCAGCCATCACCTTCCCTCACAACTCTGTTGCCAGAGAAAACAACCCAGGTACATGCGTGGGAGTAGCTTTGACTGCTTCAGCTGGTTTCCTGATCAGTGTCCAGAACACTAAAATTTCAGAGCAGTCAAAAACACCACAGCCTTTGGTTTTTGACTGGAGATAAATATATCAGATCTGAACAAGAAATCATACATATTGTCTTGGTTTGAAAAACAGGTGTCTGCCAAGGAATGTGGGAACCTTCCTTGGAATGGAGAATATGACCCCCTTCCCTCCAAATCATTGTAACTTTGAAGTTAAAGGGCTTTCAGGCAAAGATATGGGAGAAAGAGTAACAGTTCTTCGTTAGTATGTATGTGTATAACAAGGCAAACAAACAACAACAATGAACAAAACCCCACAGAACCCAATGAACAGTCTCATCCCTGCAGTTTTATCAATTCCCCCTTCGGTGCAGTTCCATACACAGCCAGCAGGGGCGCTGCTGGCTCCCGGCCGGGCAGGGTTGTGATGATTCCCCCGGGGCTGCAGGGGGCGCTGTGGGGCGAGCTTGGGGACCACGTAGCAATGCCGGCTCAGCCGAGATGGGAAGGGATGGAAAAAAGGTTTTCTTTGCAAATTCCCAGGGGCAGCCGATCCCAGTGCCCCTCCAGATAGTGAAATGAGTTGGAGCAAGGGACCTCGGAGCAGCAGCTAGAATGGCAGGGATGAGGAAAGTCCTGGAGTAGCAGATGAGATATATCAGAAACTTCACAGCTGTAGCTGGCACAAGGGTGTGGGGCTACAGTGTAGTGGAAAAAAATCCCAGAGCAGCAGCAGAGAAGCAGCGAGGCTGGGCAGCGGCAGCCTGGCTCCTGAACACCGCAGAGAGAGGCTCCCTTGGAGGGGGAAAGGGGCTGGAGGATCCTGGAGTTTCCCCTGAGGCCCCCCAGCAGATGGTGAAGAGTCTCCTGTCTAATAAGGTCCCAGTGCAACGGCTGCTCTTACTAGCCAAGCTCCACTCGTGGTAGAAGGCAGCAGGAGACAGAACCCCGCAGCGGTGGCAAATTCTTCTGTGACCGCAGCCTCTTTTCCCACCGAATGCTGAGAGACCAGGACAGAACTAGGAGCTGCTCCCAGCCCCTTCCCCAGCCCCAGTCTTGTGGTACCTTTGCCTTTCCCGGGAGAATGTCCCTCAGCTACTGTAGTAAAGCCAGCTGCACCCCTTCCCTTCTTCTAGGTTACTACTTTCTCTTAAGAACTAATTGTTATTGTTTTTAACCAACAAAAAGAGAAAGAAAACAAAAAAGTTAAAATCCTAACCTCCAACAAATATGTACAATAGGGATGGGATCTTTCAAGCTCCACAAATACTTGTTCAGTAAAACCCCTAGAGCAACGTGTTTCACTTGGGCAGCTTCTTTACTGGTTTCTTCATTACTAAGGCATTGATGTGGCCTCAGTAAGCCAATCCTTGGCTTCTCTAGAGGATTTTGCTCAATTTTATACCAATTTCAAAGGATACTTGAATTTCAGAAATTTGAGGAGAGTGTCATTTTAAAAAGAAGACTATTCATTGGCACAGCCTGACTAAAGCTGAACACATTTTTCATTAGTTAGCTTGTCTTCAGACCTGAGGTCATGTTATTGGGTGTATTCCACTAAGAAAAGTCAGGTGAGCCTTAGGTCATGGGTATTACAGTCATTGTGTCTCCAACAGAGATGTGCTGAAGGGACCATGCGCATACACATTGGTATAGTGAAAATAAGGGAAGACTTGTTCATGTTATTGCTACAGTTAACCACCTTCCCCAGAAAAAGGAGCTCTCTTCAACCATCTTAACAGAGGGTGTTCTCCTCGGTGTGTAACACCAAAAAGAAAAATCTTACTATCAAGACTTTAATAGCAGTCCTTTTCTTTTCCTGTCTGTTCCTATACTCTGGAAATGGCTGTTTGGAGTCGGGAGTTGCCTCAAAGAGCTGTCAGAGAGGTACACAGGCAAATTGTGTCTGGTCTCTGGCCACACCCTGCTAGAAGTACATGTGGCCCAGCCAGATAAGAGGCATTTTTTTCCGCTGGAGAGCCATGGACAAGACCTAGCTCATCTGTGCCTGCCAAGATTACAGTGTAAATTTGACAGACCATGACAAGATTTCAGTTTTAGTAACACTGTTATTGGTAGTGAAGATCAAGACGTTTTGAAATATCTATGTCATTTAATTGTATTTGTACACAGGTAGCATTTTTATTTATTTTTTTTTTTCCCCTTTAAATCAGTTTGCCCTCTCATTCTGTCTGAAATACTCAGAGCCTTGCAAGGAGAGAGGCTGTACACATTCACTCGTGAGCTAGGTCACTCTGTTTTCACCTAGGACCACTATTCTTTTGTCCAGAAAGCTATAGTGCCTACCATAAAGAGGTAGAATGCTGTGAACTCACTCTGAGGATTTTACTCACCTATCCTGAGGAATCCTGGTGCTCAAGGGCTGTTTGTCAATCCCTGGCTTTCATGTTTACATTGCTCTTATCAGTAGAGCAACAGGCTGTTTGCATAGGCAGCTTCTTTTCTTTAATCTCAAGACTTCTGAAGCTTCTCCCCAAAATGTTCCTGCCTTTGACCTGACATTGGATCTGCTCTAGCCACTGAAGCTATTGAAGGCCTTATCTTCCATTTCATTGCATGGGGAAACTCCCCAGGCTGTCTGAGGACTCATCCCTGTAGAACATTCTACACTGAAAGGTTTGGTTTAACTGGAGGAGGTCACACCCCTGTACTCAAAAACCACCATAGGACCTGCCACCTTCTTGAATTTTTCATGTAGTAGATGCCTGGGGGATTTCACACAGCTCTCCTGCCCTGAGGTAGAACTCAGTCTGACTGGGAGGTAATTTGACTGAAGTCCTTGCTATCTTAGTTTCACTATCGCAATACTCCACCCTGTGGTCTTGGCTATGAACCAACTGGAAGGAAAGAAAGTCAAATTCCCTAAATTTCCCTTGGATAAGAAAGGAAATGTAGATGTGGTGACTAACAAACTGATCTTACTTGGAAAAAACAGCAGCATCTTCTTCATCCATGTCTTTTCAGTGACCACGTGGCTGGCAAGAGACCAAATTAATCCTCAAAAGACAGGTCTATAGCCCTCACAAAGACAGGCTGCTGGGAGGCACTGATAAGCCAGGTCTGAGACAGTGCCAGGTTTTTCCCTGAAGCAGTCAGAGAAGGCAGTAATATCACGGCATTAACTGCTTATCTGGATTCCTCTGTGTGGAGTCCAGCATTACATCTCCAAGGAAGATATGGGCCAGCATCTTCTTGAACCTGTCACCTTTGCAATTATTACAAGAAATCCAAGTTCTATAAACAAATTGAAATTCCAGATCCAAATTAATTGTCCTTTATCATTGTGCCCGAGAGCAGAATACACTGCAGCCGGTACTGGAAAGACTAAAACTGAGCTGCCTATCATCAGGGAAGAGACTGAGTTCATCTAGCCTCAGCCACATTAAAGGTGCACATCTAGCATAAGCCATTTGCCTGGGCTCCCCTTCCAGTCAAGGGAACAATTCCATGGTGTGAATCACTGCACCCTAAGAATAGTGCCTTAGGTAGGTGGGGTGAATCACTCCGGGGAATTGCCTGGCTCTCTCTGAAGAGAGTTTTGCCAGAGAGCTTTGATGACTAGCCTTTCTTTATGTGCTTAAAATTAGATGAGATGAATCCCACCTCTAAATGTTCAAACTCAGTGTCTTTCTGAAACAAGAAAGAGCTGCAAATTGCATGAGAATTCAAACAGCTGATGTTTTTAAGTGACAGCCTTTCCCCAAGCCCAGTCCTGCACAGATTTCACAGGGAAGGTGGAAGGCAACTGGATGGTGCAGTCTGGGTGGGAGGTGCTTTCTCAGTCTGCATGAGGGTGCAAAGCTGTTCCTCTCACCTTTGCTCCCTGGTCTGGCTGCAGTTCTGACACCTTTTGATTTTCATTCCTCTCATATTTCCACATCACGCTCTATGACGTCTCTACTCCCATTCAGCCATACAGCAACCTATTCAGAGTGCCTATACCTTTTAGATTGGTAAAGCTTACTGCTCATTGCTCTGAGTGCAATGACATGAGGGTTCATGAAAGCCATCACCTGTGCGAACCACTGCCATGGGTACCAGGCAGGCAGGGGTAAAGTCACACAAACAAGACACGCAATTCCCTGCGGAACTGACTCCAGTCATTGACTCCCAGCATGTTTGTTCCACCTAACGCTCCATGGATGGCTGCTGAAGGACTTCTGCCAGTTCCTACATGAAAAAAGAAGCAAAATGACGAATCCAGCAACATTTGTTTTATACCAAGCAGAAGATGTTGGGGGGGAAAAAAAAGTAAACCAGGTGGAAAACAAATATTTATAGAGGATGAAATTCTCTCAGGTACAAATTAATTATCTTTCTTCTTAGGCTATGGTCTTCTAATGAGTTAGGAATACCAGACACATGATGGTGAAATCATCATCTGAATTAACTATATTCATGTACAGTTTTGTCAATATTTTTTGTTCGAAGACCTGAGAACGGTAGGCTTTAGATCCTTTTATGTGCTCCCAGTTAAATTTTACTCCTGTCAATATTTGCACATTTAAATCAGTAGCCCTAAATGCCTCCATTTTTAGTACGCAAAGCTAATTTCTTCATAGAGGACAGAATGGCACAAGTGGTGTCCTTGCAATGCCATTCTGGCAGAAAACAAGCACTGGAAGAGCCATGGATAAAACCCTGCTTTTTCAAAGAAGGGCATTTCTGGTTATCTGATTGCTCGATCAGAGGTCAAAAGGCTTGTCCCTGCAAAGATTATCCAAAGTTTAAATAGTGGCTGATCAATTAATATCTGTTTGTCTAGAAGGTCCCAACAGAATTTCTCTTTTTGGTGGTCTGTGTATTTGAGGACATAGGTTCTCCAAGGGATTAAAAGAAAGACACACAAAACCACACAGTGCTCCCACAGTTCTTGCTTTTTTTTTTTTTTTTTTGTACCAGAGGCAATAGGGGAGGCCTGATGCCTCTTGCACAGCCCACGTCTGTCTGGAAGCATGTCTGACCTCCCTCCCCCACAAACCATCCTGCAGGGAAAGCAAAACCACTTATTTTTAGCCTACTTTCCAGTCAGGGATACTGGCAAGTCCCTGCTGCTTGCTATTTCCTCAGTTTGCACGCTCTACATGAGGGCCCTTGTGGTAGATGTTAGGTGTATCCTATTGGCAATAATCTCAAAAGAGTCCCCACGTGAACAAGAGGGCTCTTCCCCCGTGACGGCTGTGAGGGCCGTTATGGGCAGTGATGGGTGGCCCAGGGCTTCAGGAGAACTGCTCTCCTTGCCCCTGCCCTTCTGCGCCCGGCTGCAGCCCTGGGAGCACCTGTCGGTCCGTGCACAGGAATGGCAACAGCGAGCTTCAGGACTTTCCCTCCCCTTCTTGGCTTCGCAGCTCAAATAAAGGGATTTGTGTGAAGTTACTCGCAGGAGTAACTTTGCAGGAGTCAAGCAGCTTTGGGAGAAAAAAATCCCAACCCATGAGCATTCCCAAGCCTTTAAAAATATCACACCCACTTGTATATGCACAAAGATAGATTTAAGCAGCTTTCCCTATGATTCTGTGACCATTAAAGTTTAGCAAGAAAGCAGAGAGGGAAAATGGGGGAGTTTTCATCTGCAGACAGTAAAAATAGAATGGCATTTTTGCAAACTACTCTTCTAGTCTGCCAAGAGTGATTTCTATACAATGTATGATCCTGGCAAGAAATCTGCCAATCCATAGATTTTTCTGGATTATGATCCATCAGTTCTAATTTCTCTCCAATAGATGATGACAGATGACACGATTCATCACCTTATTTTTCAATGATGACGCTGTGGCTGCAGGAGCCTTTGTGGTCTCCAAAATCAGTTCAGGGGGCAGGAACGAAATAAACTCAGTGTCAGAATAAAAGAATCAGCCTTCTGAGAAAAACTTCAACAGATGGAGAAAACTTCAAGCACTGGAGTTCAAGCCCCACTTGCTATTAAGCAGGCTAAAAATACAGTAATAGCCCTTAGTCTAAGTTTCTTGTAAGAATCCCTAAGGGCCAGTGGCAATGTGGTTGTTAAAAATTGTTCAAGTCTGAGCTGAACATCTCAGTCCAGGGTATTTCCAATTAATGTGAGCAATATGTAAGCTAAGAAATTTTAGAATGGAAACCTTGGACAGAATGGGAATAGGAATCTCTTTCTTCTTCCAGAGTAGCTGGCTGACTTCCCTGGAGGACATCTCTTGGGGCAAGATATGAATGAGCTCGAAGAAGTCAGACACCATATACCAATACTGAAGGGAAGTAAACAATATTCACAATTGGCCTTACCCAATGCCCTCCCCCCATACTTCCCTCCTCTTCTTCAGTCTTATGCTGGTTTTCACAATTATATGCAGACATGACTTTTAGCTGCAAAAACTGAGAGGCCGGCTTAATGGAAATCAGAGACAAAACTCACACTCTTTTCAGAAGAACCATAACTATATCTGCACTGCAAGAGGCAGATCACAGATCATGAGTATTGTACTGCTTTTGCAATGGTATGAGACAAGCAAAACTGTCATTTTGTCACTGTTTGACATGAGATTATTTTGGAGCTACTGAACCCACCTCATTCAGTTCAAGACACAAAATGGCTGTGAGTCAGCTGAAACTATTTTCTCCCTAGTTCTTCTAATAATTAGAGCATTTGGGTATCATTTTCAAAGAAGGCCACACAGAGACAGAAGAGTTAGGCAAGGACGCTGGTAAATAGACATCACAGTCCTTAAGGAAGCCTCAACAACGGAACTGCAGTTTCAAAACAACCTTTATTCTGCTTGAAGACTTATTACAATTTTTAAAGCAACTCAAAAACAAGACACAGCTCCATCAACTCTACAGCTTGAACAAAAAAGGAGGCATGTTTTCACTGTTGCCTTGTAAAGGCAATTTACAATCTGCTTTACTCTCCACCTCCTCAACGACAATTTTAAAACAAAGTAATCTTAATGTTTTAAAGACATGTAACAGAACAGAGCTCAATTTTCAAAAAACAAGAATTAAAAAAAAAAAAATAGCAGCATTATGGGCAGCTAATGCAATCTCATCAGGACAAGTGCAGTGGAACCTTACCAACTCCTACAGTTTAGTCTTAGCTGCAGTAAGCAGAGCACGATTCTACATAAAATGTTGGACTTTGTAACTTTGTCCCATGGGAGGCATTATGCTTTGAGCTGCCCATTTCTAAAGTGACCCTGAAAAAAACAGTATCAGGATTCACTTTCCCAACTTAATAACATGCATAGCAAAAGCACTGTGTGAAAATCGGCAGTTTTCCCCATTAGAAGCATCTGAATGTTTTCCCAAGCATTATTATTTCATTGCCAATTACAAGACAAAGCCATTTTTTCACTACAGAACAGTTGACACCAAATAGAAAATCTGAAGATTTGGTTTTACAGATTGCTTGACAAGATAACGTAACCATAGAGACAAGCTTTTTTTTTTTTTTTTTTTGCCTTTTTTTTTTTTTTTAAGAAACTATCCAACAACACAGAAACTCAGTTTTCTAACTGTATCTGGAAACATGCTGCACCCACAAAGATCTAGTGTGCATGTGTGCGTCTTTAAACGAAGTCAATGATATCACTTACTAAATTCATCAAAATGATCATGTTCTGTGAAAATGCATCTATATTGGGAACTGTTCATACATAAACACAGCAAGTGTGTATGAGTATGCACAGATATGCATCCCCAACCTGCAAATTCATATTTCACCTTTAAGTAAATCAGAATCTCTTAATTTTGCTTGTGAGTTTTGGTTCTCTTTGCTATGTCTCATGCCTTTCAAAGGCCTCATGAAAGAGATGCTGCAGTGCAGCACAACTCAGGGATTTAAAACAAAACAAAAAGCTCCAAAAAAAAAAAAAAAAAGAAAAAAAGAAAAAAAAAAAGAAGCCCATCCATGAAGTATATTAGATGGAAAAAAACCTATGCATCAATAGAAATACAGAAAAACACTGTGTTTCTTCAGTTATATCCCCATGCTTTTTTTTCTGTATATAGTAGTCTGAGATCAAATCAAAACTGGAGTGAACAATATGGTACATTAAAGACAAACAACTCTGCAGTGAATAGGGCCTTTGGCAGGTCTTAGCTCTGTGCATTAAAGAGGGAGAGAAATGCAGAGGCCACACAATATGTAAGTACCAAAGAAAACCCACTCATGCCAATTTGAGGGCGTAAATGATCCCTGCAAATTGCACAGACCCTGTGTAGGCAGAACATCCCCTTAAGAAGCCCTAAGCACTCATCCTTACAACATAGTGCTTATTTCTCATTGTTGCTTGTGCAAGAAAAGCAAGTGTCAAATCTGCACACACACTATTTTTTTTTTTTTTTTTTCTGCTACACCCACACACAAAGAGAAGTTGCACAGCACACAGGAACCAATTATATTCCATACTGGGCTGGGCATGCTAAGGATATGGCCCACTGACATAGCAGGGGTTTTCTTAATGAGGAAAATTAGATCCAAATGCTTTACTATGATAAAATTTCTTGACAAATGCTACATAAAACATCAATTCAGATTACATATGTTTTGTCTACAGAGAAAAAAATTACAATTTTACTCTTAAAATATTTAACATTCAGAAATTAATATATGTCCGAAGAATATCTTGGATTGCTACAAATGTTAAACTGCTGTATAATGAACTAACCTGTAACTTCAAGCCCAATAGCATAACTGGCATGCTAGAGTACCTTGTTGGTGTTTTTCATACTACAAATCAGTTATTAGTATAACAGATTCATATGGTCCTACAGGCCTGAAAGCAGTGTGGAATGAGAAAGGGAAGGCATGAAGACAACTTCTATTCAGGAAAAATATTCAGAATAATTTTCTAAGTGATGACTATCATGAAACAATGTTTGCTGAATCTTTTTTCCTGATATTAATTCTAATAAGAAAATACAACTGTAAGAAAGCAAAGACAACCCACCCACCCACAAAAAAAAAAAAAAAAAAACAAAAAAAAACAACAACAAAACAAACAAAACAAAAAAAACCCCAAAAACCCCAACTAAAAAACCAACCAACAAACAAATACCCCCCCAAATACAAACCACAAAGTCAAAATAAAATCAAAAGCCTTACAGCCTCAGAACTGAAGTAACAATGTAAAAACGAAAAGATAATACAAAGATAATTGGAGACTGGCAAATTTCTTATTATTATTTCCAATAGCTTATAAAGCATTGCATACTTTGAATTAAAACACAAGGTTCTCTAACTAGAACTATTATGAGAGAACTCCATGGGTCTCACTCTTTTGATTGTGTGTGCAACTCTCTTCAATAGTAATGGATCTTATCTTTTGCGTCTTGGGGGAACAATAATTTCATATGTTCACTTAGTCAAATATTTTCCAAGATTTCTCTGAACTTCATTACTTTTTTGATTTGCAACATATGAATTTCCTCAGTGGTTAGGACAATAAATAACCATTGCGAACTATTGACAGTGAACTATCCCAGGATTATGGGTAACTTTGTTTTAGTGAGATTTATGCATTTGTTTCTTTTAACTGAACTATGATTTTGTAAGTCTCTGGTGCCCTGAAATTATGGAAGTCTTCACTTTGATCCTGTCTGAGACTACAGACTTTTGAAAATATATATCATAGCCTAATCATTTTCAAAAAAGACATTTTCCAGTCTTAATTAATTCTACATTGTATCCAAATATTCTCAGTAGAGGTGGAAGATTTTTTTTCCACACAATACTAATACAAAAAACAAACCTAGGCAACAGATTAGAGAAACTTCCTTCATGTGAAATGAAAATACCTTTACAGGCTGACAAAAATTCTGTCATAAGAGGTCAAGAAGTCATTTATTTACTATGAAGGTGGACTCATTCTGAGATCCAAACTATCTACACTCTACACTGCAGTAGCAAAATATCCCCATTTTTTCTGCAGTCACTATCAAAGAAGGATACACTATTTTTCTTGTCTTCCATATACAAAGACAATCATGACAGAAGTTCAAAATGCTTCAAGAAGCAAATGTACCATGGTACCGTATTCTAAAGATAACTCTGAAACAGTATTGTTGGACTCAGTGATATTTTCTAATGTTCATATATTTTTTATTGAATTAAGCAGCTTAGAAGCTTATCAGGCACTGCCCAACAAAATATTTAGTAAAAAAAAAAAATTTACGAACTTCTTAAACTTTGAGCTAGTAGCTCAATATTCTATACAATGAAAATTGTAAAATATTTCATAGTTTTAGTTCTCAAGCCAACTCTTGCTGGCTCCCTGTACATTAAAAACAAAACAAAAATAAAAGCCAACTAACAAACAAACAAAAAAAGAACCCCAAGAAAATTATTAACAAAAAATAATCACAAAAAAAAAATACCCTTAGGCAAAAGGGGGAAAAAAAAAAAAGGACAAAAAAACCAAGAAAAACAAGCCTAATCTGTAGATATGCTTGAGAGAAGACTGCAGCCGAAAGAAAATTCAATATTGCATAGCATAGTCTAAAAATTCAGCTTTCAGCAAACAGAAAAGGAAAAAAAACCAAGACAGTTTGGTATTGACAGTTTCCATCAATGATAGTTAGTCATCCAGTACTATGTACATTATTATACACTGTATGCCATTGAAAATCCTGTTTTCTTCAGTCTTAAATATATTCTTAAACCAGGATTTTTAATCATCTAAACAAAACACTTCCTGACACTTTGCTATTACAGTTACTCTGAACAATATACTGTAACTGATGTCCTTTTAAAGTGTCCCTTAGAAATGAAAGTGCCACTCTGCTACATATCATTCACCAGAAACCAAAATAGAACCACAATGCTGTATGTCTGGATCCACTGAGTGCAGCAACACCATTCCAAGTCAGATTGTGACCACAAAATTCCGATAACTGAATGACACAGACCTCTTATACCTTGTGTCTGGGTAATCCAATGTTCTAGCTGGTAAAGCTTCAGAAGTGGTCGTAAACAAGCACCATGCTTAAAGGCCTCTGTGTCCCTGCAGGGAGATCAGGTTTGGATTTTTCTCTTGTGTTTTTCTTTTATAATTATATATATATATATATATATATATATATTAAAAAAAAAAGCACTTCAGATTACAAACATACATTCACAGCACAACACTGTGATCTCTCCCACTGCAGTTGTGAAGGAAATCTCTAGTCCCATCTGAAGACAGATACTGCAAATTCTTGAGTAAAGCTGAAAGGAGCCTTTTCTCTCCAGAGGCCTTAATGTTGCCAAATAATTTCTTTAAAAAAAAACAACAAACAACCCAGAGTATTGAGATCTTCATCGCCTCTGCTGTGCATATACGGGGTAGGCTAGTGTGACATTGAGAGAGTCATTGTGCTGCACAAGTGACGTGTGTTGGTAATGTAGCACCAGTTCTTTGAGCGAGTTGTACAAGTTATATGGCTCTGCAAATCCATACCCAGTAGGTGTTTTGTTTATCACACAGTGCTTTACTTCGCCATCCACCCTGAACAAAAACAAAAACAACAAGTTTTTAGTTTGTGAGTACATTAAAATTAAGATAGAAAATAAGGCATTCAAAATACATCTTAAGATGCTAGTCAGTACATAGAATTCCTCTGTTCTGTGGTGGGGTAATGGTAGAAACCTATGTTTAGTCCAAATTAGTGAATGCCACCCCAGCTTAGGGAGGCAGGAGACAGCAGGACTTAGCACGCTGCACAGAAAGGAGTGCACACATGTTTTGGTTTGCCTTCTGAATGAGGCTCCTCTGTGGGAGTGGCACAGATTGGAGATGTGTAGGAAATGGAGCAGCAATAAGAAGGGCCTCTGGACTCCTTGACCTGCTCTTAGATGTAAAGGTCCAAGAGGAATTTTGCGTATGTAAGTGTCTATTGGCCCCCAGCTGAAGGCAGCCCTTTGCATGTTGGTTATATCATGCACAAGTTAGGGTACATACACAACAGAGCAGGCATAGCAGCCTTGTTTGCTGCTCTCCCGAACAAGGAATGTTCCATCTCGTTTTCCCCGCAGCAGATTTTCAGCTTGGCTTCTGTTGATATTTCCCACATTCCACGTTCTCTCATCATGATGGGGCAAGTCCTCATCATCTTCTAACATAGAGTATTGGCTGTCAAAAAGAAAAAATGTGTTTGTGAAACACAAAATGAAATCCACGAATTAAGCAGTCTTTTTTCCGTATTGCAGTGGTTAGCAGGATGCCTCCTTGGTAAAACCAGGAATTTAAACCAAGTAATACTCCACCATTTAAACAATCGGAAGAAAGTAAAATATAAGCTCTGTTTCTTGTTTCTTTGAAGAACTCTCACGTAAATTTTAGGAAGAACATAAAAAAGATGATGTGTTATTTTTCAGGATATGCTGTGAGCACTTCTGTACTTCTGCCATTGCTCACTGTTTTGGTAAATAGCAAGCCCAACAAAATCATTACCCTCTGAGTCAGCTTCATTTCCAAAGATCAGAACACTTGGTCAGCAGTGAAAAATCATGCAATGTATCAACTACAGCTGCAGCTTGGAGAACCTCCGAGCAGTTGCACAGGGAGACAGATTAATTATTTATAGGAGAATGGCTTTGTGAAAAGGTGCAACACTGGAGTGCTCTCTCTCGCTCTCTCTCTCCTCCTTTATAAGCAGATTATGAAAACAGCATTCAATACATGCTTCTCTACTAAATCAGACACCAACTATAAAACTGATTCAGTATTACAGAGAACCCTTTTAGCTAAAGCCCACCATGAAAAAAGAAGCACCTGGTTCAGATGTGTGGAATTCTGCCGAGCTCCCCAATCCCACAACAGCCTGCACTAGTTGGCCCTGCCTCTCCTGCTCAGCTTGCAATAAGTCTGTGTTAGGCTAATGCATTTATTCTCTCTGTAGTAGGCTTTTAATTAATTTTTCCTTGGTCTAAGAAAAGATGACTTCTCACTCATCCATGGTCTTATCTTTCTGAAGATTCTCAAAGTAGTCTACAGGAATCAGCAATCACACACAGAATTCTATTTTTGATAAAGAGAAAGGGTCCTTTTGTTTCAGATAATACTAGCTCCAGGTGCCTTATCCCATCACTCTTTTGACCTGCACGACACTCACATACATTCAGCTGTTTTCAACCAGCATCTAGAGAAAGCAATTCTTATTTTTCATCCTGCTTATTAGATTGGGGGATTTTTTGTTGCAATACAACATCAGAAGAAAAGCCATATTCTAAAAGTTTAATTTTTCAGCAGTTAGTAGATTTGGCAGCAAGGAGTATCAGAGAAAGAAAACAAAGATTTTCTTTAAACAGTTTCACTATTTTGATGCCACACTAAACCTACAGAGTGTTCTTTGTCTACTGTTTAAGTGATAGGAACACTAGCATGAACAGGTGCCTACATATTTTACAACATCTCAACTTTGTGTTGTGCTAAGACTGAGAAAGCAACATGGCTTTAAAATAAGTATGTCTTTTTTTATCTCCTGCTTCTACCACAGTGATAAGCACAATTTCCAGGATAACAGTCGGAGACTCAATAAACCAAGCCAAATTAAAATAGATGTGGACAAGGCCAGAAAGCAAGGCAGAATGCACTAGAGTCATTGTCAGTCTGCTGCTTTCATTGTATATTCAACCAGGCAGCATAAAAGGGATGCACAAGAAACTACATACGCAGAAAATGTTGATACAGATACTACTGAGACAATTTTGATTTTTCTATTTGTTCATTTTTCACTATTTTGTGGCTTGCTTTTGTTTAAATTTGCTCTATGTTTACACAACCCAAGAACTTTTTGCCTTTTTTCCCCGGAAAGAAATGAAATGTATTTATCAGTCTAGCCTGTCAGAACGTACAGTAAACTAAACTGTTTGAAATGACAGAATACTACCCTGCCATTTTCCAGTAAAATAAAACAGACCACAAAACCAGAGGATATTCCTCAGCACGTGCTAATTTATCATCTCCAACATCAATATGACACAATCATGTGGCTACCCCTGTACTGGATAACGTCATGGTACTCACAGTTGAGATTCAGAAAAAGCCTGCTCATGCCTAAGAGACCTTCTAAACAGTTTATCCATCTGTAAGACATCTCTCTAAGACACTAACACCTTATGAACTTAATTTTGCTGGTAAGAAAAAAGACAGATTACATTTCAGTGTTTTGCTACAGTAACGTGATTATGCACTTCCCTGAAAAGAGGAGAGTAGAGGGTGAGACACATTCCTTTCCAATTACTTGCATTATGTAGTCTGTCATGTCTTAACAGTGTGCATTGTTACTGAAGACCTAGTCTTGAGATTTCCTCTGTGTGGTCCAAGACTTAAATATCCTTTATCTCACTTTTGTATTTAGGTGATTTGAAACACCTGAAATACCTAAATCTTCCAATACTTACTCTTCTGCATTTTCATTTCCAAGCCATTCATTTAGCTTCTTTTGCCGAACGCCTTTTTGAGTCAGCCACCTGGACAATAATTGCAAATGAAATTAATTTTTAGTCACAAAAGTTGGACATCATAAAAAAAACAAACAACTTAAAATTTGTTAATTCACGATACTCACATCAAGTACTGATCTCTTGTCTTCCTCAGCTGTATGAGGTCTGGCTTAATGCTGTTCATACGCTTGTCTATCTCTCTATATTCAGCTGCTTGCTTTTTTAAGTCTTCTTCTAATCGACGCCTGCTGTCCACAATTTCACTTATCCGAGACTTCAGTTTTTCATAGTTGTGCATGATTCTAGATGGAACAATGTAGTAGGTTACACTCTGATTTCTTATTCATAACTTTATAGCCTGATGTTTAGAGGTGTAGACACCTAGAGAAGAGATTATTTCTCTAGATGTAGTTATACATTTTGCCAGTTCACATCTACCTTATTTGAAGCTTCTTAGATTACAAACTGAACAATTTCAAAGTTGTCACCTTGCTTCAGTTTTAGGCAGATCTATACTTGGCAATTTTTTTTTTTCAAAAATCATACAATTTGATATGCAAAATCAAATACTGACCTTTGTATTTCCTTTTCATTTCCTTCCCGTTTAAATTTTTCAATGTATTCCTTACTGTATCTTTCTTGTGTTTGGCACTGCTCTTCAAATATTTTTATTGTTTCATTAAATGCCTCAATGGCTGTTCTTTTCATTTGGATTTCCTGAAAATAAAATAATTGTTATTACAGTTGTTATCAGATAAAGGGGAAGATTTATTGGCTTGTATCACAGAAAAACTTTGGCATATTGTAAAAGAATATCCTTTCAATATCCCTGTACCAAAATGTATTCTATCTGCTGAGCCTCATGGCATAGAGACAACAGGCCTGTGCAAAAAGGCTACCGTGATAAGATTTCCATGATGAGGTTATCAAATGATAGAACTGCTAAAAAAAGAATCAATTACAATCTTTGTTTTGTATAAATAGATTGATGCTTAGAACCCTACAGCAGTGCACTTTGCCCTTTGTACGAACTTAGGTCCTTAGGGGCACACCTGGCTTTCTGAATAAAGGTGGCCTTGACAGGTCTCAGGAGGTTATCTAGTTTACCCTCCTGCCCCTATATGCCTAGTTGTTAGCCAAGTCTTAGGTCATTAGTTCAAGTTGGCAGGAATTCTCAAATTTTCTTCAATTTTTTTAGGCATATTTCCTGCACATTTTAATAAGCAGTCTTGATTCTGGGACTGTAAAACTGGACTAATTGATTAAGCTGAAAGAGGCAGCTTCTCATTCCTTCATTTTGTCTACACACGTCATCCCTTTATCCTGCATAGGTAAACCAGACCCTTCAAAAACTCACAATAAAATGAAATGCTTCCCTGCAAATGTGCCTTGAAAACCATAACTCAGCTTGATGAGGTCAGTATGCAGAAGTGGTGGTAAATCAAGACAGTTATGTATTTGCTTTGGATGGAGCTGTCAGACTTGGGCAGAGGGGGGCTTGGTTTACAGGTGGTGGCTGTTCAAACATGAGTAAGCAACTGCACTATTCTTGAGCAAGCACATCAGGGCAATGCAGTGGTAATGAAAGAGGAGAGTAGGAAGATGACAGGAGGAATTCACTGTAATATTCTTCAAAACCTACAAAGTCTTCCATTCTCCATTTGGTTCAAATCTAGCTCACCTGAGATGTTCTTGTGTAGTCTTCATAGAGTCTGTCATATTCTCTGCTTTTTTCTTGGAACTGGGTATTATATTCATGTAATTTTTTTCCTACTGCTTCAATGCTATCCTCTTTTACAACTTGATCCTGGAATGATGAGCAGAAATAAAGATATTCTGTAAGGAGACAATTATATTGCATAGCTTTTCTGGATAAAACTTCTCAAAAATGCTTAGATAATTACATAGAAATGTGATTCTTCTTTCACCAATATGGAGATACACAAAATGCATTATATGCAAATGAGAAATTAATGAGAAAAAGGTATTTTGCACTGCAAGTATTTAGCTTTATACTGAAGATTACATATTTCACAATTGAGTGAGATAATTATTATCTTTATTTCCTAACAGTGTATCTGCAGTATTTAAAGTTTTAAATATTTACATGCAAAGCATGAAGTTGGTTTTAAACAAAAATATCAAGTTCGTACCAACTTGATTTTTTTCAAACATTAACAGAACTGAAGTTCTTCATGTTCTGCAAGTTCTTCAATAACTTCTCTGTATTTAAGTGAAACGCAAAGAAAATAAACTAAATTACCTGCTGGTACTTAGATACTGGATAGAGTAATTTTACATCCAGTTTAGGATTATACTGGGCTAGAGACTCATTCCGGTAGTGATTTATTAGCTCGACCACAGAGTTGAACGTTAAAGGGTCAGAAAAGCCGTATTTTCCATCTCGGTGAAAAATTTTGATTAATTTGTTATTTCCTCCTTTCCTGCAAATAAAGTATATTGAAAAGTTAGGCATGCTTCAAGTACTATTTCCTAAAGAATACTCTGCATTAAGTGCAGTTATTACATTTTACTACCAAGTATTACAGACTCAGTGTAACTAGTCTTACCTCAGTGTCAGTGTGTAGTCCCCATGCATTTTGGTTGAAGCATCCCGTACCAAAAAAGTACCATCAGCTGTGTCTCGAAGCTTCTCATTTACTTCTTCTCTGAAATGAAAGCAAAAGTAACCAATCATTTCAATTAGTTCTCACACACGTATTCTTCCACAGTGCTCTAAATTCAAATTCAAATGTTTTGAAATAAGTGTGTTTTAGAAGCCTTCTATGTCTCCATATTAATACAGCTATGTAATACCTTATTTAAAATTGTTAGAGAACAAGTGGGATAAAAAATCGCACACTCTGTTCTCTCACTACGGGACAAAATTATTATTCATGCAACGCTCTTTCTGCTTGTTCATACAAGCCTATGCAATTGGAGCAGCCAGTGCTGGTCTAATATACCTATATATAGTACAGATAAAAACGTTGCTAATATATGGCACTTGTTAGTCTGACTTGCTGACTACTGCCTGCAGCTGAGGTTCTGCTGAATGAAAGAACAAAATTCTTTCTTAGTGCTATCTTTTCATGCTAGTATTTCATACATGTTTTAAAGTAACAGAACAATCATTTTGCATTCTACATTCCAAGTGGCTACCAGTAACTTTTTAGTCATATTCGGAATAAAACCAACTGTAATTTGTTTGTAGTGGAAACTGTCACAAAACTGCTCTTACAACTGTCAATTTTCTACACCCAAAGCATAATACATATACACAGAACAGCACAGCAAGAATAGCCCAAAGCCAAACATAAGAAATGCATATCTTGAAGTGATTTACCTTGAGATATCCCCCCAGTACCATTCAGCGTCTTGTAATGACATGTTGTTATTCATGCTATTGTTAGTTACGGTATTAGGTTTCGGTGGCTTAGGAGGCAGTGCTGCAAATGAAAGGGGGGAAGAAAAGTTGTAACTCACTGAAAACATGACTGTATATACCTTGAAATTACACATTATTACATAAATTTTATAATTCTATGAGTGCGTTAGAAAAACGAGCTGGTTACCAAATAGAGTTGTCCATCATTAACATTCTTTAATAGACACTACAGGAATCAAGAAATTTGAAAACAAAATAATTTTAAATAAAGTCATACTGTTTCAAAAAATGATGTTATCTTGCAATAAAATATTTTAAGGAAAATATAACACCATACTCAACTCCTGCCCCTGCGAAGAAAGCATTTGAGAAAAAAAAACCACTTCAAGTTTGCTTTTACCTTCTTTCACTGTCTTCGGGTGAACACAAGTAATAAAACATGCCTCTTTTTTTTTTTTTTTAATCCTGCTATGTAAGGATCTTAGAGGAATTTTGCTGTTTTCTTACCTAGAAGCTGAGTAATAAAAGATGCAAACCCATAGCAATACAATATATTTGAAGCAGAATCAGGGTTTTGTGATCCTCAGCATTCTGTGCAATGATTTGCAAAAAAAAAAACCAACTCAAAAACCAAACCCAACAGTTCAAGAAACCCATCTGTGACCCAAATATCCCTTGTGTTAATCTTAGTATTCTACAGAATAAATTGTGTTCCAAATGCCAGGACTGATTAAAAACACCCCCCACCCCCCCTTTTCAATGTCAAAGCTGCATATGTATACCAGAGGGTGCCAGAGAAGATACTGCAGCACTGACTTAGTAACGAGGGGGATCACTACACTGGAATCAGGATTAAAAATCAACTCAGCTCTTTCAGTTCTCCAGTAAGTACATCATTCTTGTCCTGTATATTATGACCAGGCTCAAAAGACAATGTTTTTGAAGTTTCAAGGAACATCAGGAGAGCGTAACACTTTCATATGATATGAATAAATGATGCTACAACAGGCATTAAATCAGTATTGCTAGATTTTATATACATATTTTTTTTTTTCCTTAAACAATCCAAGCCAATGATTTGGAATCACTGTTTCAGGAAATATGAGTGCTACTACAGCATCTCCTTTTAGGCACAGTGTGGAACAGAGAGAGCAAAAATAGTAATAAAATAAATATAATTTTTTCATTATAAAATAGCAGGACTAAAACGACATCTGACATAATAAAATCAAAACAGAAACAGGTCAATTCAGTAAAAATTCAATTAAGCAAGCAGTCAGGTATTTTAATGTTAAGATTCTAATTACTACAACCATGCACTAATTCACAATTTTATTCTAATTTATGAAAAAAGGAAAACTATTTGTATCAATAACAAAGTAAAGAAATCCTACATATCCAGCATGAATTTTTCAGCAGCTATTGTAAACACCAAAATTAATTAAGTCTTCTATAATAAGACTGCAGTTTTACCTGGTGGATCCATTTCTATGTAAAACATCAAGTCTGTGCCACAATTTATATCTGTCTTAGGATATTCTATATCCAGTTCTTCCATATTCCAAACAGTATTGTACATTTGTATGAGTTTCACTGAGTAAGCTCAGATACAAGAAAAGAGTCAGGCTGTCTTTGTAATGGTGTCTTGGAATTCATTTTAAAACCTATAAGGGGCTGCACTGTAACCTATTACATCATAATCCTCAGCCAATCATGTCAAAATAATGTCACCAAACCACTCCTGCTTCCTCATTTTGTTCTACATTAATCTTAAAACAATTTCAGTTTTGGGAAGAATCTACATTTAGCAGAATTGCGATATAAAGCTAGTATTACCCACAAAAGGAGCAAGCAGGCTCTCCTTGCCCATGCTCCTAGCTCATTTTCCTGACTTTGCAGCATGCATGGTACAGTCCAATCCTGGCAGGATGACAAAAGGCTGATATGCTGCAGCACGTAGCTGTTACACACAGGCGCACACAACACACACTCACACACAGGGCAGCTCCCTTCGGAAGCAGGTTGGTCACATCTCAGGTGCATTCGCCTGCTGGAACGCCTGAAGTTTGACATTCAAGAAGATTTAAAAGGATTCTAGAACTATTGCACATATTAGAGATGCATTAGAGAAGAGCAGGACTGTGTGTGCATATCCATCACACACTCATTTTACACAAACACACAAAAGAGATGTATATATTCACGTAATAAAGTATGGATTATTTTTTTAAACTCTGCGTGTTTCTACTATTTTTATGGGCACATAGGTGTGATAGTTTGTATTACTATATGAAACGGGCTTACTGCAGAGATGTCTTCCTCTCTTACCATTATGTAATAAAACACAATTGGAATCAATCTAGATTAATTAATTTTGAAATTAAAACCCTGAATATTATAATTTTACATTCAGCTGATTCATTCAAACAATGGAAGGAAGTCATAACTGAGCAAGATCTTAAAAAATGGTTATGCTGAACATAAAAAAAGACTGTGAGGATACAATAAGATTTAGTCTGCCTTTTCACACAGTTTCTCTATGCTATTCTCACTGATATATTTATCAAGTTAATTGTTTTTAAAAGCAAGAGTCTCTTGTCAGTGTCTTCTTCACCTCTTGACTTTATGTCAGTAGCATCCTCCAACCATTTACAAATATTCCATCTTAACTCCCCCCATCACTGACTGTAACTCTCCCTGACCTCTTGGAAGAAACACAGAATAGGGTATTAACTTTAGAGCAGAATGCTATGTAAAGCAACATGAATGCTTTATACCTGCTATAATCTATGGGGGGAGAAAAAAAGACACCAAATATAACTACAACAAAGACTAGCTGTAGCAACTCTCTGTGCCTTACACCATAAGAAATTCTGGAACAGCTGAAATATGCTCTATCTCACAAAGACTCATTTAAAAATTAACACAACTTAAATGATTTCCAAGTATTTTGCCCCTGCCCTCCCCCCTCACCCTCCCCACTGTCTGTGCCCCTGAGCAGGTTACCCCTTTCAGACAAGCATCAACATAAAGAGCGTGTCTGGAGTACCAACATATACAAAAAGATGAATGCTAATTTGCTTTGAACATTAAGAAACTTCATTTTGAAGTAGATTTTCCCCTTCCTGTTGAGGTAGGTATGTTCCAAAGATTCCTTCTATTTCCAAAATGAAGTAGGATACTTAAAATCATCCCAGACACAAGTCTAAACATTGAATTTAGAGGTTTAGCCTGTCTGCTACCCAAACAGTTAACTTACCAAGGTAATTATTTAAATCAAGTTACAAAGATTTCCTACAAAAACTGCATTGCTGCTTTTAGGTCTCATGTGGAATCAGTAATTTTTTTTATTCTGCTCAATAAAAATTATTTTCAGGAAAAATTACTTCCCTAGAGTTTCACTGGTGGCCAAATTTAGGACTGAACAAACTTGTATAATCAGGTTAGTGCTCAGCTCAGACCAGCCTAGCCTGCAGGCAAGAAAAGACAGAGGAGGCAGATAGGCTATTACCCATTTTGTATATCACCTGGAGAGGTACTAAAGTACTTGACTTAAATTCATGTATCTTAAGATTTTAAAGCTCTACCTGGTAATCAGTTACAGTAAAATACTTCTACATGATGAAAAAAACCAGAGAAATTCAAAATCACTTACTTTGTAAATTATGCATCGGAAATGATCACCCTTGTAAAACAGTTGAAAATACAGTCCAATATTGGTTTCCTCTTGTAAAAATCTTGCTTAAAAAGAAACCCTAAAACCTCCATTTAGTAGGAAGCTTCTCTGAAGCAATGAAGAAAAAGAGATTGTTCTGCTTTCCAACCAATGTTCCACCTAAAAGAGTTGTAACTTGCAGTGAGAATATCCAAGCCTTCCCTCTCAACTGCTTAAACCTCTGTGGTGTGCAGAAGGTATCTACTTACTCTGGTTCATCATTAAAAAGTGAACCTGACTTCAGTACTGTGAAAAAAAAAAAAAAAAAAAAAAAAAAAAAAGAAACCGCCACCCTCAGTAGCTTGCACGTTCTCTCTCAGATAAAGATCTCAGTTTCATGATTAACTTGGGTAGGTTCAAATATTTGCTGAGCCAGGGATTTCAGCTGGGGGATGGGAGCCAGATTCAAAGTAAAAGTTGTCATCAGCTAACAAGTGGCCAATGCAGGGCTAACTTTCTCATTTTAGCTAAGTAAATGAGAAGCCCATTGTAAGAGGCTTTAAAACAGTCCCTATTACTGGCTGCTGCATGCAGTATTGAAGATGAGAAAAGCACCATGAACAGCCTAATACAGGAAGTGGCTAACTGCAGAAAAAAAAAAAAAATAGAATAAAATTTTTCCTTGAAAAGAGCTGCATCTCTAGAAGCAGCTCTGTGCAAACAAAATAGCTTGCTTGCAAGCACAGCATCACCGTACATGCTTATGCTGAATCACAAATACAGGTGCTGCTTCAAGACCCTTAGTCTGAGGCCGTGAGACTTTTAATCAATTTCCTATATACTAAAAATATTTGAAAAAAACACTATCCGTAGTGGCTTCCGTATGTCAGGATTGTTTATTTCTTGGTCAGGCAGGTGGGAAAAGGAACCGTACAGAGAGGGAGAAGCTTAGGTTAAATCTATTTTCCTTGCCTTAGTGCTCGGTGGAGATGGAACTTGCTAAAGGAACAGAGCAGCAACTGAAGAGCCCACTTCCCTCTGCCTACAGAGGGTTATCTTCTTTGCCAGTTAAACTTCTACAAGGAAATAAATTCTAAGTAAAAGGAGAAGCAGACACATTAAGAGAAGGAGAGAAGGGGATTAATATTTTCCTTCCCACTTCTAGCAAACACTGAGAATTTCTCTGAGATCTGCTTGTTGCTCTTTAAGGCAGCCAAATAGTATTGAAAAATTTTTGCCTCCTTAATACTTCACATACCAAAATCCTCCTATACTGTGAAACATCATTTGCACCTAATAATGAAATCCCAAATATCTGCAGTACTTTTTTGATGTTCTGCACTTAATTGATTAGCTTCACCTATAACAATCCCTTGCTTCCCTAGTTTTAGCCTCTGTCTACTTGAACAATTGTCAATTCTAAATATAATTTAAAGCAGCAGAGTCATAAAGGTACAGCCTAGTTCAAGTGGAGATGGAAATCTGTGTTTCTGAACTAATTCAGCTTCAGCTGTTGTTGATATGCTTCTTTACCATTAAAATTACAGAAGGGGTTGAGAACATTTCTTGGTTTATAGGGCCACAACACAGATGTTTATAGTCAAAGGAGAAAAGACAACCCGAACTTGGTTAATTTTAACAACTAAGAAAGCAGATAACCACACAGAGATAATGAGTTCCTTATAATCCTGCAGGAGAGAATCAAGTGTCTTGTCAAAAAAAGATACTGGCATGCACGCACCTGTATTTTCAAATATTGCCCCATCTCGTCTTTTTATATAAATTTCAAAATCTTGAGTGGTGCCCATTTATTTTTCAGTCTACTATTCCTTGCAGTCATACTCACAGTGTTCTTCTATTATCATAGAACATTTTTTTCTAAAAAAATTATGTCTGAAGCAGGAAAAGAACTGATCCGGTTTGACATGCTTCCAGGTATTTTACACATACATACAAATATCTGCACACAGACATAACAATCTGTAAAAAACGCTAAAAACGTCGTACATATTGTTTCACTTCTATCAATTTCTTGCAATTAGGTGCTGAGAAACATAAAACACCGGCTCGTGTAAAGCCTAGACCAAGGACACAGCATTCCAAAGCACGGCGGTTAGCCCAGCGTCATGGTTTCCGTTAGGTCAGGGGCGAAGCCTGACTTTTATTAGCTTAGAAGGGGAGCCCTCTGCTGGGTAGGACACATGGATGCACACGGTCCCCGCCTGCCGAGGGCTCCGCGCCCGCTGTCCCGGGCACTCGCAGCTTTCCGCACGCTCCAAACCGCGCTCGGCGCTGCCTGCAGTCCAGCCAAGACTCTGGCGTGGTGCAGGTAAGTTCTGACAACTTAGGATAGCACTCCTACACAGTTGTTTATGTCCCCAGGACGCTACTGACAGGACTGTGGTCTCGGGCTGATGCCTGTAGCAATACAGGATATGCTTTGAGGAAGAATCGAATTCCAGGAGGAACTGGATCAGCCTTTACATTGCCCTGCTCTAGCTGTTATGCCACTGCTGTTTTGAATATTTTTCATATCTAAAAGCAAAGCATCTGCAGCTTGGTGATGCTGCCAGGACTTTGACCTCATCCCCAACGAGTGAGCAGTTACATATAAGGCAGCCTTATTACCTCACTCATTCTTACCTATGATGCTCTGAGTAATAAAAACTATTTTTTCAGGCTGCAGTATTTCAGGCTGTTATTTACAATGTAACATACAAGTCTGGGAAACAGGGATAAACTGGGATAGACAGCCCAGACAAAGCAGCTCAGCTCTAGTCAGCGCACAGGCTACTGAAGGCTTTGATTCATTGACAAATGGCAGTTCTTTCCTTTGCTGTAGCTCTTCTTCTGCTCTTCACTGGCAATGCTTTGAGCTCCCCACATCCCCTTGCTCTCTTGCCACATCCCACTTCCTCTCTGCCTTCTTAAGAGAGACATTATTCTCACACACCCCAGCTCCAGAAAGGACCCCTATCTCCCTAAACTCCCCAACCAAAATTACCTCTTGACTTTCTCTCTGTGGCCTGCCGTGACAACTATGAGTGCTAAACTGATCCTGTTGCTCCGACCACTTAACTGCACCTACTATGGGCAACTTTCGGATCTGCATCCAGGGCAGGCCACCTCCAGACAGACAAACCAGGAGCCTTTGAGATCCTTGACAATTAACTGAAAAATTACCCCAGTCCTCTATACCTATTAATAGAGCCTAATAGAGCCTATTTTTCACAATTTGCCGTCACAAGTCTGTATGATAGGTGAGGTTCTGCGAGACCTGAGCAGCACTAATTACTAAAATCTGTTACAATTAAGATATTTTATTCTAACAGTACTGTTTTGTATAGCAGATTTAGAGACTTGTACTTGGTTTCTCACTGTACTCTTTCATTTAAAGTCTGTGCAGATGCACATCAGGCTGGGATGTTCAGATGGGATGTAAAAATCAACTGCCTTGCCCACCAGCAGCACCATCTTTTGTCTCTCTTACTGACAAACTTGAAGAATGTGACAAGAACCAGAAAACTGATCTATTTTTTTCCGGCCTTATTTCTCCTGCAACATTACTTTTGTCTTCATTTGCTACACAAAAGTCTATGGTTCTATTAATAGGTATTGTTAACTTTAGTATTTTTGTGTAGGACTAAGCACTATTTTATGCCACAAACTAGAATCTATAGTTTGCTGATGAGCACCACGACAGCAAAAACCCCAACACAACTGCAGTTTCTGTAGTAAGTCAAGTAATGGTCTAGAACTAACTCTTCCTTTTGTGTTATGACATCAAAGAAGCATCACTCTAGCTAAAAGATGCCCAACCGGAGATGCCTAATTTAAGATACTAATTTTAAAATACAGTAAGATGTAAGGTCCAGCTGCTTACTTTCTAGTGTTTTCAGGTAAGAAATATAATTAGTGGGTGATGTGGTAAGGAAAAAACCCCACAGCTGTGCAAAGACTGGTTATCTCTTAACACTATATTTAATGCATTTATATGCTTCATGCACAACTTGTTTTAGACAGAATGTTCTCATCTTAACAAAAAGAATTGAGAAGGAAAGAAGCCATCACTCCAGCCTGTGAAAAAGAGAAGAAACCTGGCAGCACTGGCTTCCCTGTTATCACTTAGTTGTCATGACATTATTTTCAATAAGTAAAATTCTTTTCATTTAACACCTCTCAAGTTCTCCACTTGTAAAACTCAATTTAAGATCATAATTCTTGAAATACTTACATGACAAATAAGGTGTATTTTATTGGAATCTTTTTTTATTATGGTCTATCTAAACAGTCTTTATGGAAAATCAAGGCACAAAAAGCAATAATCTTAAAGATGACAATTCTGAAAAACAAATCTTAGAGTGTTTTTTATAGTTCATATAAGAAGGATAAAAATAGACCATTTCAGATGTTCGGGTCACTGAATGATATTGGTGTGGAAACGGACTCATGGCCTAATCCTGCAAACTTACTGAACATTTTATTAAGATTCAACTTTTGAAAAATATTCAAACACTTTACAGGCCTGGTGGCAGAGACTAGCTAACCAGACACTGCAAAGCCTGAAGGATTGTATCTGAGATTTTTTTCCAGCAAACGTGTGCAAATGTTCTGCTAAAAAACATTCTACTAGATATGATGGACTTTGAAATGCACAGGGAAGGAATCCTATTTTTTTAACAGATCACATGAAAAATCCTAGTAGGACTGTCAAAGTAAAAAAATGCATCATGCTATATTAATTAATGCAGAAGCAGTATTAAAAACAATCAGATGTCCAATTATAATTAATGTAGTGTCAAATTATACAAAGCTGATGGATACAATGGCATTTCTTCAAGTACCTTAATGACACTCTCAAAATGACTTGATTCCTTTTCCTCATTAGTAGTTCTAACATCAACACCTTTCACTTTTATACTTTCCTCACATGAAGCACTTGGGCAGATATGCAACCAAGTGATCTTCTAAATGCAACTTATAAAATTCTTGCTTTGAAACTGAAGAAACTGTTGACCCTACTTTTGTAACCTACCAGCCAGTGCTCCTAAAATATATATATTTACATACTCCAAAGCATTTGTAAACGTGTAACTATAAAAAATGCTATTGGCATTACACTATTAGAATCTGTTTTGCTTTTTAAGGCTTGTAACATGTGACAAAGAAAAGCATTCTTTAACAATTAACAGCTATTTGCTGATTCTTAATAAAACAGGACAAGTACTGTAAGTTTGGACTCTCAGAGTTGTTACAAAGCATTAGGCAGAAAAATACAGAGAAGTTCTGGAAATTCTTGCTTAACTACTTCATTAAAATTGAACAAAACTAAATAGCAAGCTGAAAACAGATGTACACAAAATGTTAGGGAAAGTTTCCTAATTAATAGAGCAGGCAAGATTAGAAAAGCTTTTCAAACAGAGCATTAGGAACAAAAATTTTAGTCATTTTATATTGATCTTCATTAGCTGATGAAGAGGATCATATAATGTGCCTACCTGAAACACAGGAAATAAAGCTGTGTTCTCTGCTGTGTTCTAGCTCTTCACATTTTAAGTAACCCTACAAATCCTACTGCCAAGAGCTTTATTTCATGCTTTGACTACAGAGTTGGGAAAGGTATAGGATGTCCAATGTTCTGTTCACCCTTTGTTAGGATGTTCTCTGTTAATAAGCTGTGAAAGGAGTTGATTTCAGCTAATATATAAAGTTCCCAGCATTAATAATTTCCTTTGCACATAGCAACTCTGCCTTGCTTCTACCTAATACTTCATTCAAACCTAGGGATTTTGCATAAATTAGAGGTATGCTTAACTATTTGTTGACTGAATTAGATGTTAACAGAAGCAATACAAGTAGGATCTAACTTTCCTGGATGGGTTCTAAATATTTGTCACATAATTTATAGATATTGATAAATAAATATTTTGCATATCTGGATTAAAAAATACATGTATGTAAATAATGTCTCCATACTGTATAGTAAATCTAAGAAAACTTGACTGGGAGTAAATTGAGAGTTCAATAAAACCTTGAGAATTAGCCCCCCACCACTGTATGATATACATTCTATTGTTTAAAGGTCTTAAAAACCTTATAAAATCCTATTTGCTCTTTACTGAAAGAGAACAAAAGTTTTAAGGCTGTACAAATTATTGGCACTAAAATGATTTTAATGAAAAAGATTGTTTCTTATAGAACAAATACTGCACACCACTATTAAACATATAAAACAACTTCTGCTTAGCTCTGTAATTGTGGATTTTTGTTTTGCTTTAAGTTTGATTTAAATAGAAAAAATGCAAGCATTTACAGTGCTTAAGTTCAATTCTAATATGTAAGAGAACATATAACTTTTTAAATTAAAAATATTTTTTACCTGGTACGGGCTGTCTCTCATTCCATTCACTTGTGATTAAAACCTCTAGTATTTTTATGTGGTGTTCTGTATTATCAGAGCTGCAAGAGATGGATTAGGCAGTAAGAACAAGGAGAAATACAAAAGTTTACTTAAAATTATTTTTTAAAAATTGAAAGAATATACTACAGTGCACTCACATCAGAAATAAGGTCAGAAAATTATTTAGTTAATCTTATTTTGTGTATAACTAATTCATATTTACAGTACAAAATATGGTAAAGATGATCCACATACCTTGCTATCTGGAATTTGAAAAGCAGAGGGCTGAAAATTTCAGCCAGAGACCTTGCATTCAAGAGATTTTTGCTGGAGGCTTGACAAACTCTGAGGAAATGTTTGAGCAAATACTGGAGTGTGAGCCAATACTGGGGAGGTATATTTGGAGATCTGATCAGTTTCTTCAGCAACTGAGCATATTCCTCTGAGCTCTGCACTTCTGCAAGCAAACAGATAAATGGTTCTTGAAACCAGCACAGGATCGTTGAAGTAAAATGAAACTATATGTGACTGCTTTTGAAACACCAGTTTTGCAGAAAAAAGAAATTCTGTCCCTCATTAGAGCCAAAAGATTTCTTTCTTCTTTTAAAAGAAGTGAAATGCTCAGGGAAGAGTAAAGAACAAGTATTTAAAAGTCAAATGGAAACAGATATGCATTTTGGTAAAAACCACAATGTGTTCAGAGTGTACTGGTAGAAGTCTGTCTTGTGTTTAGCGTCACACATGATTGGGTAATTCTGAGATGCACTAGATAAGTCTCACAGGTGCTGTTCTAACTTTGAAGGTTACCAGTAACAATATCCTGCCCTGAGATATATAACAGAATACTTGGCCCATGTGCTGAAAGCCTCTAAGCTGTACTTGTTTGAAATGACCACAGTAGATGACGAATCTCACAATGCATGTATTTCTCACTTCATAATCTGCAGCCCCAATGTAACACAGCTCTACATGACCTCTAATACATTTACTTTGTCAGCACTGATAAAAAGTTAAAAATTAGCTTTCTGTATACAGGTAAGTCCTTGATTTTTTCCCTGAATTCTTCTATAGTTTTTCTAGTTACTCAAATGAAGAGAACTGTGTTAACCCTTTATATTTTACATTATGTTTACCTAAATAAGGAACCAAATAATGCAGAATAATGTCTAGATCTGAACTGAAACAGATTTCATCAAAAGGGGTAAAGGTATATTTATGGCTTCTGAGACGATGCCAGGTTGTATAGAATTTTTGCTGTTCTGTGGGCGACAGCTGGACCACCAGATATGCAGAATTCTAGTAAAAACCTTTTTGTGAAATAATGTGAAATAATGCAATGATCATACCTTGAGCTACAGATATCATGTCACTGTAAACAGCTGCTGGAATGATGGGATTCGGCAGGTCCAGGATATACCTCTTGAGAGCATCTGATAAAGTGTGAACATCAAATGTCTCTAAGTCTAATGAAGATGTATCTAAAGGGAAAGAACAATATGCTTTTTAGATTTCAGAAAGTGGAAAAAAAAATACAAGCTCATAAAACCCCCAAACTCCTAACTTAGACTTTGTTCATGGGGAACAATTCATAAGAATGTAAGACACCAAGAAACACCCTTGAGCTGAAGAACACACAGAGTTCAACACCATGCCCAGTCCCTTGGCATCTGATGAACCAAATGGTTTCCATAACTGTGTGTGGCCTTCTGTCACATACAATTCAGGGCTGAACTCAGAGTAGCAGTAGTGATTTGCTGCATCTTGGCAATGTTATGGCATATCAGAATATTTTTAACAGGTCTCTGTTTTATGTGTAAATATTTTGTGTAAGAAGTAAGTACTAATCAAAGGTTTGGTCAAATGCAGCTTCTCTACAGGGAGCTGCTTCTATTATGACTGGAAGTTTGATTAACATCTTGGGAATCCAAGTCTGCAAATATTTATGTAAGTAAGTCGAAACAAATATACACGTGCAGAACTGGGTGCTTGGTGTTTTATGCAGCTGTTGGGATTTATCTTGTAAAACTTGATACCCTTCCAGGACAGTTATGACTTGGGACAAGGTTTGGGAGTGTCACAAAAAGAACTACTTCTTAGTGTTGGAGCAAAGAATATTGTCTGCAAAAATAAAAATGGGAAAATACAGAAAACCTTAGTTAGTGAAAGCAAGATTAGGGTTTATCTTATAACATGAAACTCTGGCACAGTAAAGTCCTGAGTGTATACAAAAAGATCCATATTTTGTACAAGAATTTAGAAGCATTAATGCTGATCAACCTTCTATCTAGAAAAGTCCCTGGTAAAATAATTATTGAATCCATTTGTCCAATTTAAACAAAGGGAACACGGAGGTAGAGGACTCAGATACATGGTGTGCCTACCAATACTGTGAAATAAGGCAGCCAAAGAAGGGAGTAGTGAGAAACTTAGTACTCCTCCACCTCCTTTGTTTTCCCCAACAAAAAGCTTGCAGTATGTGCTCAAATCTTATCAGACACCAAAGAATTTGCATGAGAGAAAAGGCATAATTAATGTCTCAGATGATATAAAACTTGCAGTGTGGGAATGATTTCTGCAAGAGCAATTATGTGTCAGAGAATCCACAAATTCTTAAAGAAATAGCTATTATTAGCTTTGCTGCTCACTGACTGTTTTTTGTCTCATAAGCCAAGTTAAATCATACTTCTTCAGTGTTGACCATTTCTCTGAAGCATGTCCCAAATTACTATAATGAATACATAAGTAAGAATATATTTACTCTGCAGCTCTCTGGGTGTAATATCATAAACAGACCTGAACTCCATCTGCTGAGCTGACAAGATGTAAATCAGCTTTGATTTTGGAGCTAGATAGTATTGTGTTGATGCTAACCGACAGTTATCCAATTTAAAAATGGAGAGCATTTTAACTGCGAGCAGAACAGCACACTAATGCAAGTTCACAACTTTGAGATCAAAGCTGACTTTGCTCTCTGAATTAACATTCTGCTAATGCAAAGAGATGAGGCAGAGGAAATGAGATCGGTCTCTATCCCTGCACCTGGATACTCACTGCACCAGCTCTGAGCTGCAAGATCCTAATCCTATTTTAAATAGAATTAGGAAAGAGACACTGTTACTAAAGGGAAAACTTCTGTTTCTGTTACTCAAACCGAATTACATTTTCAGTAAGAGTTTTTCATCTCAAGAGACAGATAAACCTTTCATAAAATTATAGCTCAGTTTAGAGACTTGAAAGGATTCAGATAAATTAAGAGATACAATCATATTGGTGCTACAGAAAATCTGGATTTATCTGGACTGAAGAACATAAATACAACAGTAAAAATGTGACTGCTATCATGAGGCTTCTAGCACAACATGCCTGCTTGTACACATACACTTCTTCACTCCTATCACAATCAGTATAGGACAGGATGCTCTTTTGTTTTGAAAAAACAGACAACTCAGAGTATCATCTCTTATTCACTTTGTTAATGTTTGCAATTATTAAAAATGAAGAGACGAAATCACTGTGTGAGTTTGCTTTCTTTGTCCCTTTGGCAACAAGGCATGTAACCATTTTCATTTTCTACCCCTTGTAGTTTTGCACTCTTTTAGGCAAGTGGAAGCTCACACCGCATATAGCACCCCAGTGTGCCAAGTCGTGGTCAAACTCTCCTCCTACTCACATACTGAAACAGTGCTGCCATGCCAGTATATTCTGGCCCAAAGAAGAAATTAAGCATGCCAAAAAAGAAGAGGAAATATATTTCAGCAAACTTGAACGGGTACATGGTGTTGGTGGTGTAGTCGCATTTTACTGTCTGAGAACTCAGCCTACAATATTAATTCAATTGTCACTTTTGCTTCAGTATCACTCTGTAGCAGGTAATGGACTGCTGTTGACACCCTACCTACTGGATCAAAAAAATGCACCACAGAAATGTATGTAAACAACTGGCCATTTGTTTACAAAATATTAACCTGCAGCCTTTCAGGAATAACATATCTTTACCTTGATTTTGAACAAAACATCTTGTTTTTCTCTGTACAGCTAGACTGTCAGTCTTTGAACAAGCGAGATGACAAGAGATTAAAATTAATACTCTTAGAAAGGGGAAAAAAAAAAAAAGGTGCAGAGGAGCCATGAAAAAAGACAACTTGTAAAAGTGAAAAATATTCTTTGTATCAAGGGTAAAAGTTAGAACACTTTGTTATTTATATATGTCTTTTTAATAGTATATTATTGAGGACCAGCACATATGAGCGAGAGTGGTCTGACCACAAAATCTGTCTAGTGCTTAAAGGAAGAGAACTGCACTTACCACTTTCAAAAATTTGTCTTAATTCCGCTGTGCTGCTTGAACCCTGTGCTCCATACAAAGTTGAGTACTCCAGACCTTCAAAACAAAATCGATGGGACACGTTCAAGACAACATTAATATTTTGGTTGCCCTGATGCAACATATTTCTGTTTTCTTCAATAAGTGCTTGCAGTATAAATTAGCAACATTCTTTCAGCTACCACACTACAGAACCTGATTGTTTTTTAAGGCTGTAAGACACCTCTTTGTGCACCCAAGCTGCTGTGTCTGCAGAAGGAGATGGCCAAGGAAGATCAGAGATGCCAGTAGTCCCACGTATTCTGTACAACTGTCTGCTGGCCAGGACTAGGAAACAGATTCGCACTGGTATCAGAGAAAATATCTGTATATATCACAAAATGTGTCTAATAATTCACCTGAATTATTAGAAAAGGCATCAGTAAAGAGTTTTCACATGAAAGATACTATTTATAACTTTCCTACATCAGTGAAAATAGAGGAGACACAAGGAAAGAGACCATATGCAGGGACACAGAGCACTGATGATTTAAAACTATTAATGGTGTCTCCTGGAAGCAGCAGTTCCTTATGCAAACTGGTGCTAAATACCAGCCCTTCATATTGATATCAGCAAGCTGCTACTCTTTTAGGAAACGGGCACTCCTTCAAAGTGCCAGAGGAGCATGTTAGAACCAATGTCCCCAAGGACAGCAGCCTGTACTCATTAGAATACCGCTTCTGCTCTTGTTCCCCAGCTGAAGACCCCTAAAAGAGCAGAACTCACTGAGCTGCTCCTCACCTCACAAGGACCATGAAAGTAACATCAGAGGATGTGCCAGAAAGACAGAAATAGGGCAAAAGAAGTATGTGATTGTAAAAGAAAGAGGAAACCCTCAAAAGGATGGAGAGACATTAGCGCAGGAAAGCAGGTGAGGGAAAAAACCCATAAAAGCAACACTCTCTGGCTCATTATTGAGCAGCAATGAAGAACTGCCTCCTGAAGAATAAAAGCAGTTCTTGAAATCTTTTAATTCAATTTTATTATTTTCTTTTTTCCCTGCTTTGGGAAAAAAACATTACTTATTTCCCTGTGCGGCTGTGTATCCAACTCCATGTTATGCTGGCATTTACATAACTAGCTAAAGGTGTTTAGAAACTGGTTAGAAAAAACAAAACAATACCAAACCCTTCTCCCTTACCTTCCAATAATACTTGTATTAATTATTAAATGCCATTTGAGATAGGCTTTGTTTTTTCTCCTACAGTCCAAATAGCCTGTAATGAGCAGAAACCAGTGCAACAAACCTTGAAGGAGATTACTTTGGATGTTAAATAATGTGATGCGTTATCAGCTCTATAAAGAGGACATGCCAGCTCTGGATCCAATTCTGCAGGCTTGGTTCACATAAGCAACAAAAAGTTTGGTAGATCATTCTTCAGCCTACCTTTCTTTTCAATTGTCTCTACTATCTTGACAAGAATTGGTGGAGCAACATCAGGAGGTGCAAACTGCTCTGTAAGGTCTGGAAGTGAAAAACCTGCAAAAAAAAAAAAAAAGAACAAAAGTAAGTCAAGCTGCAGATGAATGTAATTACTTTTATGAAAATCATGACATGTAATATAATCAGCTAATTTTTAATCACAGAACAAACATCCCACTTGTCAGGCCTATATGAGAAAACCCATACTTAATCAAAAAATGGAATAAAAATGATGAAAATTGCATTTTTTAAATAGCATTTTCTTCAGGGACCTCAGTCCTAGACTCATTCTCCATATTGTCTAGGAAAAGACAACACAATAAAAGTTTGCAATCTACAGATGAGCAGAAATACAATGCAAGTAAGGAAAGAAGAAATCTTTTGGTCTGAGATACTTGTATACACTGTACACCAAGTGAAGGAGCTAAATGCCTAACTGTTTGGGAGGGCCTGATGCCCTGGGTGAAACAGACTTACAAAAGCCTGAAACAGCAGTAGAAACAAATATTTCACACTCATACGCAAGCTCAGTAACTTCTATGAATTTCAATTTTCAAGCATAATACTATTAACTACTGTTTAAGTAGTTTTACTGTTTTCTTGTTTAGTTTACTTGAAGTAAGAATTTTCTTTTCTACATGGACTGGTTAGGAATAAATAACAGTATAATTGGAAAGGGACACCACAGATTCAAACAAAATTGCACACAGGTTTTATACAAAATTAATTTTCATGCAATCAAGTTTCTTCATGGAGAGAACATTCTCTATAAAGGTATGTTCTGGCTATGTGAGGAAAGATCTATCTTTAAATACACAATTTTTGCCAAAAGAATAATTCAAAAGTTTTAGAGGGGTCCTGTTTAACACTTGGAAACAAGAATGTTTACAAAAGGTATTAAACTACTGCCAGAAACATACCTGGCATAGTTTGATGGATTATGATTGATAAACAATTCACTGAACTAGATCAGTGATAAATTAATCACTTAAGTAAAAATTGCCAGTTGCCTAAGCAATGGTGATCTCTGCTCAGTTAAACTCACCATGGACAAACAGAGAGTAATTCCTGAACACACAAGGTGCCTGTATGGATATGTATGTATATGAATTTATATGTATAAATACATCTATGCACACCCTCCACCCCTATTTTCAGAAGACTGAAACAAAATTATGATGATGATAACTAAGTAGAAAAAGAAAAAAAAACCCAGAAAACCATGATCAGAGACTTTTTAAAGAAAAACTTTGAGATAGCAAAAAAATTATAATAGATATCAACTGAGAAAGAGAGAGCAGACAACTTTGGCTGGTAATTCACACTATTTTGGATTACATAACTTCATAAAAATGCAAACAATTTTGCTGCAGTTTAACCCCAGCCAGCAACTAAGAAGGAAAATTATGATACCATAATGATAGAAATACTTTCTAACCCATTCATAACTGAGGATATTAGAAAAACTTCTGTTAGTCTTAACAGTTTAACTTGGGAGGCCCAGAAGATAACCATTCAGGAGTTTCAAAAGAGTTGCCTATTCGTATCTCTGGCCTGCTGGTGCTTTTTAATGACTTGAGGAAAGTAAGAGCAATTTCCACAGATCCAAAGAGCTCTAATACCTGATCTGCACTCTGAAAGGACAAGTAACATGCCTACCTGCTAGAGTCATTATAAGTCCTGGGCAAAATAAAGAAAAACCTAAACCTAGGCTCTTGTAATGCAACAAAAGACAGCAAACCGCACTGTAACTACGGATCAACACACCTTTTTAGAGGATATGTTCTTTCCTTACTGGCAGCTTTGTGAGCTGAAAAAGGCCAATGAGTAGACACAATAAACTCCAAAATTCTGTCAGATAGTTGACTTAGTATAACACTCTGATTAAAAGCTAAATTTAATGAGAACATGTTATATAGGTGTATTAACACAGAACAAGCTACTCAGGGAGCAAATGGACTTTTCAACTCTTTCCATCTTCAAATCACTTTCAGATTTTTCTTGTAATATCTCTTTTGCATCTGCTTCATCTGCACAAGATGGGCTCAAATGGAAAATGCTGCATTCTAAACAGTCTCTGCTGAGGCATACTGAAATACAGACCAACATATTTGTAATATTCAAATCAAACAGTTCTTTTCAACCCCAAACGATGTGTCTATTTTATTATATAGACAAACGTATTGAAATAATAAATAAAATATTAGAGAAATATCAGAAGGTATGCTGTGAAAATACTCAGATTGTGAGATACTAATAGACTCAATAGAATACTAAGGGCTTAAAATGATCTCTTACATGATAGCAGAGGAAGAACAGGTTTTAAGAAAATAGTTTACATATTTTTACCTACGAAAGTAACTTTCTGGTCCCTTAGGGAGCTTGTTACACTAAATTTCTCCCTCTTTCATAACATCAACAAAATTGCATCATCTCTGAACAAAGATGCTCATCTCCTAACTCCAGATGGAGGCAGCATGCAGCTACAGGCAGCAGCCTAAACTGAAACAGAGGAAAGAGACGAAGAAGGATAGAGACAGAGGATGGAAGTCAAAACTGACAGACAGTTGAACTTTATCAAGGGACGGCTTGGCAGTTCAGGTTACTGAGCAGCACAGTGCTTTCTTCCATTAACCAAATTGTGCCTTGAAATGATGGCAAGGGATCAACAAATACCTATCAACAAGGTGTATTTAGAAAAAGAATTCCAACTACCACTGTTGTAGGCTTTCTACATGAGGGAGGGAGTCCAAGGAAAGCAAAGAGGAGAATCCAGTGTCAGGGGAAGATGTCAGTTCAGGAAGAAGCTCCTTGCAAGGTGAAGACAATACAGAAAACAGTTTGTCCATAGGACATTAGGTTTGGGGTGGTGTAGACTCTACCTAAATTACCTAAGCAGAGACAGCCTCTTCCTGCAGCCTTTTTGATGTTCCATGCTTTTTGTCTTAACTTTAAGCAGAGCTTTAGCTAAAAAGCAGGTTTGTATCATAAACTGTTACAAGTATCTTTGTTGTATAGCATTAATCAATCAATAATTTTCTTACTTAAAGTGAAAGCATTTTGGAAGCTATGCATTTCCCTTTATACTTGCACAAAATCTGTAATATATCTATAAAACATATATGCAAAGAAAATGCCACATTGCTTAAGATGAAAAGTTTCCAAAATTTCTCTGCTAGCCTATAATATGCATTTCAGGAGTTCAGGGGATTTCTCTTCCTCTCTTTAGCCCATTCCTTTCCAAAACCGTAAACTTATATAGCCAAAGACATTGCTGAACTTTTAGATATGACATGAGAATTCAAGAGAATGACAATCTATTCCATAAATACATATTCTGTAAAATACTTGTGTATTTGACTGAAAACTCAGGATATTCACCTCTCTTTAAAGCTCTACAGCAGAAAGACACAAACAGCAGAGAGAGACACAATGGCAAGTTCAATACCAGCAGTTATCAGCAACACAGAAGTTATAGAAGAAAATATCTAAATCACAAAGTTACATTACTCAGCAATGTAGAAGAAAAACATTCACTTTGTTAACATGTTGAAGATAGCATGAACAAATTAAAATCATTTAACCTCCCACCTGTTCTAGGATTTCCTACTCATTGTGTCACCTTCGATATAATTAATACATAACATCACACTGATTTTTGCTTCAAATTTCCCAACTTCTGCATAAAAGAGAAAATTATGTTCATTTAAAGGCGAAAGGCTTCACAAGATACACATAGTCAGAAACCCAAAAAACTTAACAATACTCAAAGAACTGAAGCCACTATATTACATTTATAGAGAAGACAGTCCAATTTGGGAAGAGTGCACTTCAGTTTCAAAATGCTGAGAGGAAATCTCGGAAGCTAAACTCAAGAAAACTACACCTAATTTCTGGAAAAAAGTATTTTTTTACTACAAAAGCCAGAATACAAGTTATGATTAAAGAAGTCATGACTCTAGATTAGGTGTACCAGGAGAAAACCCAGGATGCATGTTAATAGTTGCAATAGGAAAGAAAAACTTTTAATATAGGTCAGTTTTAGTAAAAGACAACTGGAAAAAAACTCACATGCAACCTGCATTTAATATGTGATTTCAAAGTAGTCTTTTTCTTTGAAGGAAACCTGTAGGGCAACAAAGATTTGAAGAACCAAATCCAGTCTAAAGGATTTGAGCAACTTTGTAGATCCCTTTGCTAAAATCCAATATCAGTTTTTCATGTAAAGCAGTATTTTCCCCCAAATGCCTCTGGGGTGTTTTTTTGGGGTGGGTTTTTTTTTTTTTTTCCCCCCTTTAATCCCAGGGTCTCCAAAATATAATGGTTCTCAAAACTGTCTTCTCTGTCTTCTTTCTAGGTCTAGTAGAGGGTCTCCAGATAGTAAGGAAGCTTCTGATGACACTTGATAAAAGCTGGATTTTCCACCTGCTCTATTTTTGCCTTGCCACAGTGAGAACCAGTGAGATGAACCACAAATCAAGGGTTCTCTCCAATCTGCGAACTGTTCTCCCTGTTACAGACAGGACTGAACAGCTCAAAGGCGACGGCAATGTGTGGGAGATGAGAGCATACCTTACATTCAAGGGTTGCCAGCACAGCTACAAAGTGCAAGATGAAACCAGCACACAGCTGCACCTTTTGGAAGGGTTCTCAGTAAAAAGATATAGAGTTAGTACCTGGCAATGACAAATGGAAATTTAAAGCTGCAATTGGGCTTCAGAAGCTTCTGAGACATATCTTTCATTACTGCTAGAAGAAGAATGAAATTGAAAAACATATATAATAAAACTCCTTAGAATGTACAGTACCTACCATGAAAGGGAGTTTAATTTCTAAATATTTACAGGAACTATATACTAACTCTACTTGAATTTAACTTTGAGTTAACATTACTTCGTGAATGTTCTTGTTTTTCCAGAAATAGCATTAAAGTTTGTGCACACATTTTGCTTTTGATGACAACACAGTGCTATATAAAAGTCTACTATTTGAGAGCTCAGATCTGAAGACGTTCATAAAATTTATGGTGCGTGCATATATACTCCTTATGCATGCAATTGTATCCACTAACAGAATGATTTTTTATAGCTTTACACACGTCCTTGTTTGAAAGTCATACAATAACTCCAGACATGAAAAGTTTTACCAGTACTTAAATCAGCGATATTAAATGTATTAATTAATGAAGAAGAAGAAATGCAAAGGTAAGGATCATGGTCAAGCAGGTTGGGTTAATTCTCCAACAAGATTAGCCAGCAAACTGTAAAGAAATGATGGCTGCTCAAGCACCTAAAATAATTCAGCCAGTGGCACCATCAGTATAATGCATTACCAGCTGTGGACAGTGGAGGTTTCCTACATAGTTCAACACCCACCCTTGCTATTGAAAATTCTGGGAATCACAGGAGCTCACTTTCTTTATTGAAATGCTATTATTTCAATAAAGAACTAAATCATATTATTACTCTACTAGGTATAGGAAATGGAATTCAAACAATGTTCCACTATTATCACCCATCTTCCTTGAAACAGAATCCGAATTTCAGTAAGGATCCATAATGTCTGAATTCAACAGCTCACCAGTATACAATGTTGAATTCCAGTGAAAATGTGTTGAAAATTAGGGTAGTTTGGCAATTCTGCAGGGCCTTTCAGGCAGTGGTATGTATTGAGCTGTCCCTCCAGGGTGCTGGCTGCTAGTGACTCCCATATCAGAGACAGCAGAGCTTGAGGAGATTGTGCTGGGAACACACCAAAAGCCACGCTGGCGGAAACACGAGTTCAGACCCTGGAAAAGTGGACAGCACTAGGAGGCACATCATCACACAGATGATGGCACAGCCTGAAGCTTCTCATGGTCCTGCGATGGCAGATGGCACAGATGCTGAGCCTCAGCCATTGCAGCCCTCTCAGCACCTGCTGTAATCAGCTGAAGAAGAAAAGGCCACATGAGCCTCACAATAAAGCAGAGTGAAAGGAGCCTTACTGACAAAAAGCTCTTAACTCTTAGTGAGAGGGAATTCTTTGATCCACTGTATGTTTCGTAACAGTAGTGAGTTCCTGCAAAAAGTTTCAGTACAACATTATGAAAAGACTGAAAAATCCCCTAAACTCTAACTCTGGAGAAATTTTCCATAGAGATCTGTGCTTTGGGTTCAGTGTCAGAATAACACAAAAGATAAGTCTGGTATTACAATTAAATACCAAAAAGCAACTCAATCTGAGATTTGAAGAGCTCAACCTTGCCTTGACATTTGCATTTTCAGATAACCTAACGGTATTTACCAAAAGAACAATGTTCAGAACTGTCCAACTGCCATTAGCAAAAGGTTTTAACTAAGCAAAGATGAAAGACAAAAAGGTGAGAGTGAAGAGAAAGTCAGTGTTACTGTGTGTCCCAAATACATCAAGGACTGCAATAGAAAGTAAATTCAGCTGCAACTGTTGGTAGAGAATACCTCTTCTGAGCCCCTACTGAGATAGTTTGACTATAGTTAAATGCTACTAGAGGCTGAAAGCACCATTTAAAGTGTCAGGTGGAAAAGCTGTTCAGGGCTTAACCACTTTCTCCAGTACTGGTTTCATTAGAAAGATTTTTAAAACACAAAACTAATCATGGAAATATATGAAAGAGATTTAAGCTTCCATGAATTCGACACATCATTACAAGTGGCTTGGTAAGTCTGCCAGCTATAATTTGTCTCTTACTTTTGTGAGATGTCATCAGACAGGCAGGTTGCAGACTCAGAATATCACAGAAACCTTGCAGTAGAGAAGACTAGATTCAAGAGAACTGAAGACAGGTGCAGTGTATTGCAGCACCAGAGAAAGAAATGGTCATGCCCAGCAACACTATGAGCCTTCAGGCTCAGAAGAAGTCCATTTATATGGAGGCAAAGAAATGTCTAAGACTCAGGATTGACTGTGATATGAATGACCCCAGAGCTATGAAGAGAAACACAGAAATGATGCCTGCTGGTGACTTTAAATTAGTGGGGTACAGCTGAAAAGCTGAATGAAAATAAAACCATTTTATAATCCTTGACTATCATGTACCCAGGACAGTCTTCTTCTTCCACTGGCCAACAGGTGTTGGGTATGAACTAGAGGACAAAGTGGAAACTTGATTTACATGTTCCCTGTTAACAGAACACTGAAGATTTTAGCCAGGAAATACAGATCTGTACTGAGAAAATAGTATACTACATCTGCTGTCATTCCTCTTTTTACTCTGTCTTCAATTGAAGAACACCTGAGTAAAGCAGAACTGAATAAAGCTTTTCAAGGGCATCTCAGTGGCAACATTTAACTCTCACAGCAAAATTGTATTCTGGCAATACACTTTCAGACTTCATATATCTTTGTAAAGCAATCATAGTTCTGCTGTGATCCTACATAAGTAACACCAAGTGACAACAACTTATCCAAGGGGCTTATTCCAAAAGGATGACAAGAGCAGTTCTCATGAGCATGATCTACCAACTCATCAGTCTCAGTTTACTCCCAAAACAAAGCCAACATCTCCAGATTCCTCCGTGTAAGGGAGGTAGTAACAACTTAGCCCATAGACTTGAACAAAAAAAAGTGCAAACCGACTTTTATAGAAAAATGTACAAAATTTGCCATAATATTGTGGCACTTAACAGAATAAGGCAGTCATTTTTTGCAGAACAAACACATGTATATTAAGACCGGGCCATTTACAGTCCAACCCACTAAATCTAGGAGGGTCAGAATAAAAACTGAATGCTACTTTATTTTATCCTAGTTACACATAGTATGTCAAAAAGACATAGTTACCTGCGTAAATCACTGCTGTAACTGAAATCAATAAAATACTTTGCCTAGATACTTCCCAGGGTTACCAGCACACATGCAACTAATGCTCTGGTTGACAAAGTATCATGTGCCTGGTGACTATGCAGAGAATTCTGGGGGGCCAGGAGAACTAATTCCTCTCTTCATCCCAGTTTATAAAGTTGTGCCAGCTGCACTCTCAGGGCTAAAAAGAACAAGGGGCAACTATGTGAAAAGGGGTGAAACAAGCCCTGGTAAATACAGATTACTACAAGAAAATAATCCATAAAGAATAGATGGCAGGAATAGGCAGAGAAAAGCTCTGATTTGATATTGAAAGTCTTACTTAATAAGATATACCAATTCTCTGAAAGAAATACAGGATCTTTTTACCCTTCTCTGTCACAAAAACAAATACTTGTCCTAGAGCTGCTGCATTAATCAACTACGAATTCCTCTAAGACAAAGCAAAATGAAAGTAGGGAGAGAAAGAACAAAGAGATTGTATCTGGCTTGAGGAAAGTTTAGTTGCAGAGATAAGCAGAAAATCAAAACCACAAAGCAACATAGTATAGAGAACTATATTCCTTTATACCAGTTTAATACTTTTAATAGTAGCTGATAATCATGTTTCACACTTATTAATTTAATATTTCATAAAGCCCTGTCTCTATCATCAGTTGAAAGGGAAGTGATAATGTCTGTACTGGGAAGGAATTCTGTACATAATATTCTATCAGATTAAACTTCAATAACTTTATGAATTATGAGCTGTCAAGACACTTTTCTCATCTGCTACAGAACATGCTTCTTAGAAATAGAAGCTGTAATTAAGACAACAGATGTTCTTTGTTGGCTTCATCTGAAGCATGGATAATTTTTAAAAAACAGCCTGTAGTTATGACGGTATTCTGCTTCCCTCTACGGGTGAGCTTTTGCAATACTCTTTTTCCAAACAGAATTGAATTTAATGGCTGCAACTATTTACAACTATTACTAGCATGATTAGAAAACATGAGCAGTACTATTCTGAGGAAAAAAACCCCATTAACTAAGTAAAATGTTCTGGCATGAAGTACACTGCATTATAATGCCATACATAATGCAGAGTTCTGCAAAAGAATCTCCCTTCCCCAAAAAGCAAGGAAAAGATGCGAAAACCACCTGCTTATTCAACTCTTCTTTCAAGGATCTGTGAGATAAACAGAAAGAATAAAATAAGAAACAAGCAAGAATGTACTAAAAGACGTCTTTCTGCTTCTAAGTAGAAGGGGCACTTGAAAACCTGAGGAGATCAGAGTGTGGGTCAGGATAGGCATAGCTGGACCTGAAACCCAAGCAGGCTAGCATTGCTTGGGTTTGACACTGCTGGCTTCCAGGAGAGGCAGATCTCATCTCCCTCATGTGGTCTGGAGCATTGGCACAGCTTGAGGCTTCTCATGCTTTTCTCAGGCGTGGCAGACTGGCAAGTAATTATTTCTTACCCTTCACTCTCAGAGATTGCCCCAAGCCCTGTGTGACATGCAAAAGCACAGCAGTAGTAGTGTTCTCACATTCCCTACGAGCATCACTTTAAATGGAAGGACAGGTTAATGTCTCTAAATAGAACAAGCCAGCATGGATTTCACTGCATGATTCCAATGACAGAGGAAAAAATATTTTATTAAGCCAACACCTGTTTTTCATGTCTCTTGACATCTGCAGGTTCCCTGCTAGCAGTTTTCAGTTTTCATCATTAGCAGATGAGAGGTAGCTGTGATGTAGGCAGGTACCAAATCACTGCATCGTCATATGCAAGCAGATGATTACAGATGACAGAAAGGAACAGGACAGGATCAACCAAGTAGCTGAACCAATAAAGTGCAAAACTGCCTTTTTCATGAAGTGAGGCTTGTTATAGTCCCTCCTCTTCCTTCAGGATTGCTCTTCCAGGACTAGAAAAGACTGAGATCTGCAAGAATTTGAGTAATTCAGCCTGCTCATTTCTTCTCAGAGACACAAAATGACAATTTCAGCTTCTGGCAGTGGTTTGACATGAAACCATACATCATATCAAGAAGGGAAATACATAACAGTGAATAATCAAGTGTAGTGTGGATAGTGCTGGCGTGAGGACAAACAGCACATTCCACTGGCAGCTGCATCTTGTGACTTACTTATCAAGTTCCTGGTGCTTCAGTGTTATTATTGCCATAAAACATCCAGATTTTAGTAGTGGTACATAGAAGTCCTTATTAGACAAAATTTTGATAGTTCTCTAAATAAAACCTCCCTTTCTGGTATTATGATTAACTAAGCATTCCCTTAGAACTGTTGCCAGCTGCCTTCCCACAAACTACCTCATCATTCCTATGGATATTTATGCCATGATTTCTATTAACTTCTGCACTCTAGACTTTTTTTTTTTTTTCATAAAGCAAGAGTGAAAATTCACTAAAAATATAATTTATTGTAAAGTGACTAGATGTAAGTTAATATATTTATATGGTACCTTTGCTACAGTCACTCTATAAGGAATGAGCAGCAAAGCTCCCTCTGATGCCTGCTATACTACACAGACACATTAACAAAACTGTATTGTAAAAGCATCAACATCACCCCAAGTTCAAGCACTCAAAACTTAAGACCACAAAGAAATAAGGCTGCATGTGCAATTTCAGTTCATGCTTTCATCTCTTTTCATATAATGGCAGAGAATTTTCCTCATGAAATTACACTGCCCATTTCAGCGCACAAAGACCAGAGCTCACAAGGGATAAGACTCAGCTGACAAACTGAGTAATTTAGTATCTGGAATATTATCTAGACTGTAGATAATACTCAAGGACACATGGTCATGCAGTAGGCTTATATACTCCTGTTTATTTTCCTCTTCAAACTTGAATTTTTCTCTCATCTCATCTCAGAATGGCTTCCCATGTAAAAGTACTTTCGTCCACAATTTGTTCTTGAGTTCTTCCTAGCAACTTGAAGAGGAAATACCTATTTGTTTTTTTCTGGAAACATTTGACACACAGGAGAGAGGTAGTTGCCTATCTTTTAAGGGAAGAAATGCTGAGGTCCATCTCAAGAGGCACTTGAAAATTTTAGTTCTGGCCAACCAGTGGAAAGTCATTGTGAGATTATTTGAACAGCCTCTATCAGATGAAACTTCATAGATAGAGCAAGTTCATGTGCTGAAACCATTTTACTTTAAAAAGTAGTAACATGTATTTTCTTCTGGGTAGTCTGGTGCTATCCTGCAAAGATTACTAACCTCAATTCCCTTTTCAAATATAAATGGTGATGGTTAGAAACAACACTCCATCTGCCCTTTGTTACCAAGACAGGACTGTGGATGAAGCTTCACTGTGAGACACCACGGTCACCGGAACACTGTTGAGAATGACCTGTTCCATCTCTAAAGGATCCTCATTCCTTATTGCTGTTTCCTTTTTTCCAGTAACATAAAGCTTCTTATGCAAGGCCATCACTGGTTTGTGATAGTATCTCTGCTTGAGAAGCACATTCAGAGCATTCTCTTTTTATTCAATAACCATAATACATAAAAATTCAGGGCAGTACGCTGTTTTGCTCTGAAAGAATGCTTTGTTACCTTTTTGCTGTAGAGAAACGAATGGGAGAAGAATGCCAAGAAAACCCTGTCAAGCTATCCACAGACAAGAAATCTAGAAGAAAAGAATAGGCTCTTCACAACTGCAAGAAAAAGATAATGTGTATTACGATGCTTGAGAAGTCAAGTTGTTTAGATCTGGAAGATTTACATAAAAGAACAGGCAGAAGCTGCTGACAGATAAAAGTCAACACTGCTCCTTCATCTTTTGGGAATTATGGGAAACATTTGTAAGTACACAGAAAGTTAAAAATAATGAGTGTATAGCAGTCATCCAGAAAAAAAAATGCAAACAATGGCAACAGCTCTCCAGCACTAAGACTTTTATTCAGAAAACTAATGTGTTTCAAATCAAATCAAACATGTTTCCGCCTCTTAAAAAAAAAAAAAAAAAAAAAATAGCTTAGAGCTGTAGCTGTAGCAACAGAATACAGCAATGCAGAAGGGCAGTCTTACAGGAAAGTAAAACTGGGTTAATCCTTACAGCCATTAAACCATGGGGTGATCTGACACAGATACAGAAACAACATTATTAGGAAAATCCTGGACTGAATCTAGAGAGGTAATTCCACCATCCTCTTTATCTTCAGATGAAGAAGAAAAGTCTAAGATTATACATAATCAGATTTTTTTGACCCATATCGTAGTCCTGTTGATTTCTCTGCATAGTAATATCAGTGTTATTTTCTTTTTCCAATATATTTCTCACTACTAAGATCCTAAACAAAATGGATGTCATGCAATATCAAGTACATGTACTCAGTGCATGAACCTAAAGATCCCTCTTTTATAAATCATTGTCTGTTCACACACCACTGCTGAAGTGTCTTTGATTCAGCTGGTGATGAATGAAATTCCATGAACCTTTACAAAGCTGTCAGGGTCCCAGCTGGTTAACTAACTCTAACTGTCAAAAGACCTTCATTTGTGTACTGACCAGCACACTGCGTTATGAAATTCATATAGTGTATAACCTGTTTATAGGAAGTGTATAAGAAAATTGAAAATGTCAACAAAGATGGTGCTCATGAAAAATTGGCTGTGTTTTTACATAACCATCAGCAAGCCAAAGACTAGCTGAAGTCAGGGTGGGGTATGGAACAGGATTTCAGTCTGCAGTGGGAGCATTCATTTGCAGAGACCATTTGCAGAGACCATTTGCAGAGACCAAAAGCAAGAGACAAAACATTTTCTAAGAAAACCCAAATCCAAGAAATCCTTTTGCAGCCTTATGGTGCTAGAGTGTCTTGTGGTCTAAAATAAAGAAAAATGTCTCTCTCTTGAAAACCAGTGGTGTATTTTAAAGGAGTGAGTAAAATAGGATGAAATAACTGAAAGAAATATTTTTAAGCTATTTTGGAAGATCTAAGTTACAGAAGGGGAAAACGAAAAAACCATAAATCTGGTTAAGAACTGACAACATGTTCCCTATGATCTTTACCTCAGGTGAATCAAATAAAAGCAGCTCTTTCATAGAATAAATGAGGGAGGCAGAAGCTCTTTTTAGGTCCTCTACAAGGACCCAAGAGACGAGCAAGAAGCATCCTGATCCATTGCTTCCATTCCTTACTTCTGCTACTCAGCAGCTGCCCTACACTGACCTACTTCAGCACGGCAGAATGTGCTGTAGACACTCTCCAACTTCCTTGTAAAAAATTCATGGGTAGCAGATCAATGCTACCTCTGAATTTAGAGGACTACTAAGTGTGTACATGAGAATGACAAGAAAAAAATAATGTCTTGAATATTTAAGTGCTGCTAGTGTACAGGTCTTCTAGAGGTGACACACATAAAACACCTAAATCAGTTTTTCCACCATCCTGCTCCTGCTAAGAAAGTTAGCTGGTCTTCTAACACATCCATATCTGAAAATATAGTGGCTCGCTCTATGTATCTATCTAAATTTCCACATAGGTATAGAGCTTAAAGCAACAATCACTCACTTGACTTGGAATGTTGCTTATAGGATGCAATAAGGGAGTAAAAATACATTCCTGACTTGCTCCAGATGTGATCAAACATGTGAAAAGGCCTTCTAGCTATGACTGACTAAGAAATGGGTGGGGGATTGAGAGGCTGAAAGGCTGCTGGCTGACAGAAGTAAGCCTTCCTCCACACTGGCCAGCAAGGACTGAGAATTGACTATTCTGTCAAAATGCCAGGTATATTCTGGTTGTTTTCCTGCTGTCCTACTGGGTGTGGGGTGGTGCAGGGGTTGGGGGGAAGAAAGCAAGAGAGAGAGAGAGAGAGAGAGAGAGAGAGAGAGAGAGAGAAGGAGAGAGAGGAAAGGAAGTCTTATATTTATGGTCATTTTGTTATTGGGCTCCAGAGGAATCCTTTGGTCATCTTGCCAGAAGGAAGAACCAGTTACCTTTATTTGGCCTTAGCAGAAGGGAATATCTTTTCCCCATTTCATTTGCCTTTTCAAATGTCTGTATGTATTTATTTATTCATCTATTTTTTTAAATGTCATCCATGCCAGAAGGAAAAAAAGTATCTCACTTGACTCCCAGATGGAAAAGCATTCCAAAAGAACCAGTTCCCTGCTGAGAACAGGAGAAAGAGTAATACAATAATTTTAAACTGACCTGATTTTTCTAAAACACAGATGACTCCTTGTTTTTAAGCATAGTTCCCATGAACTGCCTGCATGAAGCTGGAAAAACTTGTCTCCTAAATAGCTCAGATGTGGCAACTTCAGAGAACTTTACTGAGGATTTTACAAGATAAAGCTCCTCAAAAATGGCAGATGCAGCAGACAGCTGGTCTAACTCACCTAAGCTCTTCTATGCTACCACCAGGCACCTCTTTACTGCAAAACCTGCTGCCTCTCAAAGAATTCTAGTCTTTCATGGTAAATGTGCCACTAGTAGCCTCTAAAATAATTTAGACACATCAGTATGAGCAATCATTTAAACTGTGGCCTTATTTAAAGGGAAATTCCATTTTATTTTTGTGTTTTGGTGGTCTGGGTTGTTTCAAATAGCATAGTTCTTGATCTCTCAGGGGAGCCAGCCCTTCTGCTTCTCTTTTTCTTGTTTCAGTACATCAGTCTGCTTTTCACCTGTCAGCTTCCCACATTTCAAACCCTGCTCTCAAACCGAGAAGTATTAAGAGACAGAGCAAGGTGGCTGGTTATTCTATAATGGTATTCACCCAGGAGTGAACAACGCAAAGGACCAAGTGAAAATGCTAATCTATGTTGCCTGAGGTTGAGAAGGAAGGCATCAATGCAGTGCAAGGCCACAGGTATAGACTTCTCTAGATACACACTCAACTTCTTTGTCTTCTTCTTTTCCAAAACGTTGCAGGATAGTTTTGTTCTAAACTTGTATATATAAAGACTGTGTTAGGAGTTCCGGCCCCCCAACCCCCTCCCACACCCCGCCCCCTGAATTGCTACAAATTATTTATCACAAAATTAACTACAGAAATTTAACATATACTGGGAGGCAACACTGTAGTTTTAGGTCATGCTAATTAAGACAAGAACAAAGTTTCAGAGCCTATTATAGTGGCCACTTCTATCACAGCCTGACAGTGCTCTGTGAACATCCAAAGCAAGCTGCACTTTAAAAAAAAAAAAATTGAGTCAGAAAATAAGCATAGATTAAAGATTTCTGACAAGTTGCAAATAGGTAACCAAATAATACTTAGCATGATAAAAAACACAGCATTTTCCAGAACATTAACTTGATACTGAAATAAGAGAATTTCAGGCTTTTACTTCTGCATGGCTATCAACTTGAGCCCAACAGAACAAATTAGAACCACATTCAAGTCTATTTTTTCCTGCTGGCTTTATAAGCTTCCCCATGTTTTCTGCACATTACACATTCCCTCTCTTTTGCTCTCAGCATTTGGACTCTCTCCTTCAGGCATTCTGTAATCCTGCCAGCCAAAGAGCTTTGCTTTTAGTAAGTAGATCTGCCAACTTAAACACCGGTCTCCTAAGGCAATCAAATAATGAAACACACATGCATGTACTTGCGCATAATCTGTCAAATACCTCTCTAGCCCACTACAAATGATTTTTGCAATCTGGGGTTTTCATAGGAGCATACATTCATACATAGTTTTCAAAGATCAAATGCCACGGTTCTCCAGAGTTCTGTGTCTTGTTTGTACACCCAAGCCCAATGACCATGCAGTTTCCATATTAGCATCTAAAGATATGAAAAATTAAAAACTTAAAAACACAATGGTTGTGCAGAAGACTTCGTACTGAGTAAGTATATCCTTCAACTTTTCCAATTTGGCAGAGAGGTATCCTGCAAGACAGCACAGATTCCTCCATGGCAGAACACTCTTTCCACGTTTCTAGTATGTCTGGAAAGTTAATGAATAATCATTCCAGGTGTCAAGAGTATTTTTCATACCTCCCCCATTACTCATCTGTCATCCACACTTGATGTCTTGACTTCCACTTTCTAAACTAGTGTTTCCTGAAAGAGGAATCTAATGTATGATGCTAGCAACAGAGTAACCCAGGAAAAACTTTGAACTTTTTCATACTAGGATGAAATTGCACTGCCACATCTTTGATTAAGCAAGGTGGCAGTTTACTACATGGCAAGATAAAGATGGGAGTAAAAGCATCTTTCAAGCAAGCAAGTTAGTGATTAGTATTTGAAAAACAAAAATCAAGTTTCAAGGACAGTAATTTACTATGTAATGCAAACATTTGCAAAAATTCCTATATTGTGAATTATGACTATGATACAACAAGAACCCCATCAAAACTAATAGAGATGCACCATAAAAACGTAAGTAAGAGGTGCTTAAAACAAGTCACTGAAACGTTCTATTGTGAGACATGCTTCACATGTACAACAAAGTACTGAGAATTTGAAACTCTGCATTTGCAAAATCATGAAATAAGTAAGCTAACACTAAATTGTTACCATTTTTGTTGAATCTGTGCACTCACTTTTGATTTTGATGCTTATATTTGCATTCCAGCTGGTGCAGGAAGAAGCATGCCAGGAAGATTTGTTCTGCAAGGAATTAGTTTGACATCCAGTACACAGTAACTGAAGCCAGCCAACGAATGAGAAGATGGTGCTCACTCCTTGGGACAATAAAGACTTATGGAGTCTAACCTAATGCATTGCTGGTTCCTGGTTTTAGTTTTCACAATGAAATGTAACTGTTAAGGCTCTTATATGTTGGGAGTTTTTAAGAGTTACTCCCAGGTTCCCCTTTTTGAAGAGAAATCTACATGGCCCTCCTATGACAAAGAAATTAACCTTAAACTATCTTAAAGCAATAGGCTTGTCTGTTTGTTCTTTTAATTTCTGTTTTGTTTACCTCATTCCTTATAGGAACCATAATAGCACCTTTGCTTACAACAGTGTCCTAAAGATGACTTAGTACTTGTAATTATTAAGTTCCGTGAAACACTAATTAGTCATGTCATTGGAAAGAGCTGAAGTATCAATGAATAAACCTGTTTCCAGAGAGAAGGCTGAAGGCTGTGAAGAACAGGTGGCTTAAAACCACAAACTGATCAACCTGAATGAAGCACTTTTAATTCAGTGAAGACCTCAAAAAAAAAACCAAAGCAAGAATAAATCAGGAAAAGGGTGGGACAATTATATAATTAAAAAATTGTATCTGATGGCATACACTGAAAGAAGTACTTGTATCTATAAACACAAGTTTTAGATGCAGTTTTGAAACCTTGATGTTCTTCTACTGTAGTGCCCAGTTCATTGTCTATACGCACATACACCAAGGTGATAATATTCTGCATTTATTCTAAATATAATAATTTGTTACAGTAACAGAATACATAAATAAAGCTGTCACCATATCACTTCCTCAATTATAAGAAACCCCTATTATAACTGTCACATCAGTTACCCAAACGGGCAGCTCTAAGGAAAACATCAGCCCTGCCAAAGTATCTATCAGCCTAGAGCAAATTTTTAACTTTTATCAGTAAAGAGTTCTGAATATACTGAAAGAAAATAACTTGTTAAAAATAGTTTTTATACTGTCATCACCAAATACAATCAAATATATGTAGCTTCCCAAAAGAAAACATTTTACTACTAAATTAAAGATTTTTGCCATGTAATGGACATTAAAGGGATAAAAAGTTAAGTAATCTACACTAAATATATACTAAAGGAAGCATTTTGGACTAATTAGTAACAGGCTTTAAATTCATCTAGAAGTTATGAGCTCAAAACAGGAATAAGAGGGTGAAATTACATGCCCTGCATTAGCCCAGGACCTCAGAAGAGATGCTCACAACAGAGTTTCCCTTACTTGTATTCAAAATCTCTGAAAGGACAGTCAGACTCTGTTCTTTACATGAGCATTTATGGCATAGTATTTCATGCACAGTCATATTCTATGATTCTGTTATACTGGAATCTCTGCCAAAAAGAGCTAAGATTTGCACTCCAAACCCTAAAGACATTGGGAATTTTGCCTAACAGAACTATGCTAAATCTTGACTATAGATCTGATCCTGTTCCTTCTGAAGTTGAGATGCGTTTTGCCACCAATTTAAGGGAAAGTAGAATACTAACCTACGGTTTCTTGTATGAACAAGTCCTTGAAGGAAAGCAAAAAAACCCCTCAATCATGTATAATATTTTTCAAGAGCATCAGTACTTTAAAATAATTTTCATTTTGCATCCAAAAGGATTTTGAATAAAGGATTTTAATACTCTATTTAGAAGAGAGCAACTCACACTAACAAGCATGGGAATGTTCTATCCAAACTACTAGACAATTTACCACCGTATTTATTTGATTGACTGGCTATTTAGTTCAAACAGACACTGAGAACTAAAAAAAAAAAAAAAAACAAACCCCAAAAAACCCCCAAACCCAAACAACAAAAAACCCCAAGCAAACAAAAAAAACCCCACCCACCAACCAAACAACCATTCTCATCTAATTGGCATGTTCTTACTGTGTCATAAGAAAACCCTATATATTTGTCTTAGAGGAAACATCTGGAGAAGAAGCATAACAGTTGGTAACTGTCTTCCCCTTTTGTGCTAAAGTGTTCACGCAACTCGAAGTCCTGCATCCTAAATCACCCTGGAAGGCACCAGCAGTCCACTAGCTTTCTCAGTGAAGGTTTTAATATCAAAAATAGATGAGACTTTCAACTTGCTAAGATGCAAGATTTTATGCTAGTTGCTCTGTAGTATACGTTGTTCAACCAGTGGTTTAATATTGTCCCCAGAAACAATCCTGACAATAACTGGATTGTGAAAATCTCTCATTTTATGTAGGGGGCTGCAGTTTACACAGGCTACCAGAAAATTTTTAGAGTTGTAAGAACTAGGTTTGATCCAAGAGGAATTCAGAAAAACATGAAAGTTGCAGGGAATGCAAGCTAATCTTTCAACCAACAGTAATGAATTATAAATAGAGCAAAGAAAATTCAAACATTCATCACTCCGTACCCTTAAGAAGACTTACTCAATGAACAGAGATCCTATTTTCTGTTAATTTAGAAGAAGTTTTTGCTACTTGCTGTTTAGAATGTGTTCCTTAAAATTCTATCAGTTGGCCAGGCCAGATTATAAGGATGACTAGAAAAAATTTTATGCCTAGAACTGGCTTGCACTGAAGCAAAAGGCCTCCCTAAAGCTTTTTCTTTTTAAGAAAATTGCTTATTTAGGCTACTGATTAGCTACACTATTCTGGCTTCAGAACAATTGAATAGATTTGGACTGGCCAGAATATATTCTAAATTGTACTTAAACAGCTGTACAGATTTTACTCCTAAGTACCTAAAATAAGCCTTCACAGAAGACCCATGTACCCATGGTGTCCTGACACCTCACAGCTCTTTGCAGACCACATCAGGGCAGATGTCCCTCATGCATGTGCCAAGCAACTAGGAGCAAAGCAGAAAATTATGGAGGGGTTTGCCACAGTCTCTGTCACTCCTCACCTGTGCCAAGCAGCTGTGTCTTGGCAAGGAAACAATTAAAGGATAAGGTCAAAACCACAACCAACAGTCTCCATCCAAGCACAGCATATGAAAAATTGCAATTAAATTTTCATGGAGAAAAATAGCACTAGAGCACTAGAGAACTGGAATGTCTGCTCACAGTGTTGAACACCATATGCAAATAGGAAAAAGACTGAAGATTTTCCCCCCAACTGCTTATTTCTGGAATGTTCCTGGATAGAGAGATAATGAAACCAGATACAGCTGTGTAGCCTTATCTAGCATGATGCATAATTAGCGGTTTCTTTCATTAATTCCCTAATTTAAGTGCTTTCATCTACCTCCAGCAAAAAAGAAGAAGAGGACTTGGAAATAAAAAAGTAACCTCACAAACTAAGAGGCTCCTCTTTGGGAGAGACGGCTGGAGAAGCCATAACATGCTTTGAGACACTGATTTGCAGTGCACCATTCAAAAGTTCCTTTGCCAAGAATAGTCCTCCATGCTTATCTGCTATCTACCAATGTTATCCAAGCAGGATGAAGAGATCTTGGAAGAAATAGGTGAGAGCACTTAACTTTTCTCTCCTAACCCCCCAAAATAAATTCCACTACTATATCTGTAAACAAGACATACAAAGCTGGTGCAGCCATGCCTCCTGCTAGGTTGTTGCGGTAACTCTATCCCAGCAAAACCAGCTCAGGGTTGCATTCCATCTCAGACTACAGATCTCAGGTTGCACTACTCTTCCTTCCTTCCCAGGTGGTAAGCAGGAGGCTATGGAACCAGAGTGTTCAAACATGCTGCATCCAACAAATGCAACCCCACGGAGGAGAAAGGGCAAGGTAGAGACCACTTGAATTACACCAACCTAGTGTGCTTGAATGGAATAGTTTGGCTTTTTGCCACTACCTTTACAACTTTAGGTGTGCATGTGTTTTATGAGGAAGCATCAAAATGTTCAAGGAAAGCAGTGTTAACTTTGTTTTTCTAAAACATAGACACTAAAAATAATAAAATAAAATAAAATTTAAAAAAAAAAAAAAAAGAAGAAGAAGGCAAAAACCCCACAGAGAAAAATCAGCATCATCTATTTTACTGAAAAGATACAATAGTTGCTCAAGATGTTCTGGAACCTGAATGGACTCAAAGTAACTGCCATTCCTGAAAGAGGTTTCCCTCTGCAGAAGCACCCTCCCATCTCAGATGCCACCAAGTGCCAGCACAGATGGAAACTGGCATGTTTAGACCTACCAAAGGCAGATCTCACTTCTTGCCCTCAACATCCACAATCTCCAGTGAAGAAATCCCCTCAGATACTGGGAAATGTTCTAACATAGCAAATGATGAGGAGCATACATGAACAGACCTAGTGGATTGTATGAGAAAATTGTCTGACAGATAACTGAACTGTTAAAAACGTTTTTCATCATCCATGTCATAGTTTACATAGTAGTTCTGAAGTATAATACAGTCTCAAAAGATATTTTTAAAGTGTAGAAACCACATACAATCACGTCTTTCCCTGGATCAGGGCAGTAGTGTGTTCTTGAAAATCTGCTCTGAGGATCTTGTTACCTGAAAAGCCATCAGCTTAAATATAATTTTTAATGCTGTCTTACGTGTAAACTATTTTATGAAGTGGGTAAACATGTGAGAATAAAGAACAAGATTTGGGTGCTGTTCTTGTGGACTGTGGCATACAGTATTTATGAAAAAAAAAAAAAAAAAAAAAGGAGTCATGCTAATACAAAAGATTACACCTGCTGATCTTTATGAAAAGATTTCAGACAACGTCTAAGGATGCAGGCATTTATACAACACACCGGAAAAAAAGAAAACAAACAAAACCCAAAACCCCAACAAAAAATCTACACAAGTGCCTTCTCTTAATGAAACCATCACAATACAGAATTGCATTTTAGACATATATTTTGCTGAAAGCAAGAACAAAAGTTAGTAACTACTAACCAGAATTACTATTTTTTTTTTTTTTTTAAAGCCAGAAATTCTCTCTAAATTCTCCCAAGTACTTAGATTCTCACCAAAATAGTCTCAGGACTTAATACCCTTCCCCAGTTAAAATAAGCATGTCTTTAATATCGTGTAATTCCCTTTGTCATTCTTAGCTATGAAAATAAAGAAGTTCTTTGTATTCTAGCCTTCAGATTGATTTCATGGATGTTCATCATGGAGAGCAGCATAGGAGTAAGACGCAGATGTGAAACAGTGCACAGACAGCTGCAGTTACAGACCTCTGTTCTTCACACAAAAAAATCTGGACACATATATGGCATCACACAACTATTTAAGTGGGCACAGTTATTTGCTCAGGGCGCTGAATGATCCATTCTTGGCAAACACTTAGTACCATGTATTGCTGAAACTCACAAACTGATGTTATCATATGCAAGCCCAAGTAAGAACTATTTGCTAACCAGTGAAGGTTCTTTTCAGATGTTCCTGGATCACAGCTACAGGACCAGACCAAGGTAATTCCAGTGAGAGGTGTAGGCTAATTCACTTCTGCCATGCTCTACATCTGCCCCAGCTTTCATGTCAGCACAAGGTATTGGCAGACTAAATCAGCATAACAGAAGGCTAAAGAAAGGTAAGCAAAGTCACTCAACATTGTGCCACTGTTGCAATCATAGAAGGGCATATTAAAATCAGTATGATACAAAAGAGACAAATATTTGTTACAGCATCAAAATAGGGGTGTCTTATTCTTTCAGATTCTTAAAGCAAAATTATGTGTAGTGTAAAAGAAGGCATTATTTTTATTATATTAATTAGATTGACACAGTCTGGGAAAAGACATTCATTTCAGTCACACAAGCCCTTTCAGTCTAAGGTCACCTTTGAGAACTAAAAGGGAGTTCTGTGTGCCCCAAGTGATATATTTTTCACGTTAATATATATTGTTCAATGAAAGTATTATTTTTAAAAGCTCTCTATTTTTTGTCCTGTGAGGATAGAAACGCAACGGGAGATGCTGGGTTTAAAGGTCCTTCCTCCCTCCGGTACCAGCAGGTGGGGCCACGCATCAGCTATGAACTTACCCAGACCCTCTATCCACATGCAGTTTGTACTCCTACTTGCAAAGCTTATCCCTGTGCTTCCTGTGGTGCTTACAAAGGCTTTTTGAGCTATTATCAACCCTGATATTATCACTGTGAAAAAAACCCGCTCTATCTCACTTCAGTGTAGCTTGCAAAAATCTTTGCAATCATCAGTGATAAAGCAGGTGGCAAGGACTCTGTTTCCAGATGCATGTACTTACCTGGCAGCTAGAAATTTGCCTAGAAATGTGATCACAAGCAGCCGGCAACATTTTATGGCAGGAACTTGCCCCATTTCTCAGTGCAAGTCAAACTCAACTGACAAGAAAATTTATGACTGCAACGCAGTTCTGACAACTGCGGCAGGGCAAAGGCTTATACTCAAACTGGTTCTAAAAGGAAAGAATTCAAAGGCTCTGGCTTGAATGGTAAATATATTTACCATTTGTATTTGTCATGAGATAGTGACTCATCACTTCATCCCATAATTTCCTTTTTCCATTTGCCTAAATCAGGCAAGATGACTCTTTTCTTCCCAATGGAGGCTCCAGGTTTGCTGCACTCACCCTTATGTCCTTCAATATACAAATGTAAATAATTTTCACAAATGGATTGCTACACTGGCTTTAAAGCAAAATTAAAGAAACAAATCCTACAACGCATTTAGTTAAACCATGCACAAATAGTTTTATGCCCTCTGTCAGTTTGGGCCCCTGTCAGATATTGCATAACCTGGTTGGTAAAAGAAAGAGTTTCCAAATGTTCCGTGTCATTGTCTTTGTGTAACTTGCTGATCTGTATCTGTTCTGGAAGAAGAGTGAAAAAATGTTTGGGCTTCTGCTTTAAAAAAAAAACAAAAAAAAAATCCGTTTTATAGCTTTACCACAAGAAGGAAGAGCTTCAGATTATTTTTAGGCTCAAAATCAGCTGAAATAGTACAAAGTGTCAACATAAACAACCCTTTTAAGTTACACAGGAAGTTGCAGGAAGCTCCAAAACATCAAAACAGACAAATTATTCAAATAAAGTTCTGGTCTGCCCTTCTGCAATCTGATCTTCATTTCAAAGTGAGAATTTAGCACTCCAACTTAAATCTGAAAGTATTTCAGTCCATCAATCAAAGCTTTATGCACCAAAGTCTGCCTGAGATCAGCCTTCACAAAGCAGGAAGGGAAACGATACCGGTACGAATCAACTCTAAATGCATGCCGTTGTATCAGATGAGCTGAATCAACGTTTGCGAAATGTATCTGGACTTTGTACAGCTTATGCACTTTTCATTTGCAAAGAGTTGAGGAAAACTGGGATCAGCAAGAGGAACCACCCTAATGGAATTTCAATTACAAATAAAATAAAATAAATATTCCGAGAAAACCCCCCAATCATGTAAAATCTTTACTGCTTCATGTAAACTTCAGATGTCTAATGAGGGGAATAAAAATGACCCTACGCTCTCTCTCCACTGTTGCAAGTACCTCAAGCATCCTAGCAGCAACCAGGAACCTTTGTCTTGTGGGAAAAAAATTGTGGGAGGTTGGGCCACTTGGAACCTCACAACAGTGAAAGGAATTACATCTGCTTTGCCATACCTCTGACATGGATCAGACCTGAGACTGGAAGGTGCTAGACTTCTTCCGGCTTTTGTTTCTCTTTTATTTTCATATCCTTTCAGATGCAATTAAAAAAGAAAAATCCCTACAAAATCAGATTAAATCTAGGTTTTTATTGACAAAGATAAGGGGAAGACAGGTCTAATGTAACAGGTCTAAAATTTCAGCCAAGGAATGACAATTCTTGTTGTAACCAATGGTTCTAGAAACTTAAGTCATGAATAAAACAAAAATATGGGTAAAGATTTAACTGTTTTAATGGAATTTAAGACCACCAGCAAGGGGAATTTGGTTTTCAGATTGGCTTTTAACATTTAGGAAGCTCCCGGTTTCTACGTAAGAATGACTGTATGAGACAAGGGCCTGATGAGCAGCTCTGCCCCTGTCACCAGCCTCATTGACTGCAAAGTGTGTTCAGATGTCTATGATTATTCGTGTATGAGTAATACACCATTGTGAGTACTGGCAGCATTGTGCTTAAATACTGCAAATTAGATCTAATACAGAAGTACCTGGGCATTGATGAGCAAGTGATCAGGCTTAATAAAGCCAAGGTGAAAAAAACCCCCAACATTCAGAGTGAATAATTACGTATTAAAGAGTACTGAAAATATTAAAAAGTGTTTTCTTCAACAACAAAAAAAATAAATCCAGGTATAAGGCAAAATTAAAGGAAATATTTTAAGTATGCATATATATTCTTTGAAACCTCAAGTTTCTGATACTTTTATTCAACATATATGCAACAAGGATACATACAAAACTGACTCTCTACAGAATTAAAGAAGTATACTGATTTCTTAAACATACCTCATTTATTTGTAGTTACAGCTCCCCATTAATTTGTCATTTTAATCTACAGTATGTTCAATTCATCAATTGAATGATCAAGTAGTGAAAATGTAAACTTGACTGCTTTTGGTCAGTCAAGTTTCACACCACACATAAATTTATTTGAAATGCACTCTAAGGGTGTAGAGAGAAATATCATCCTGGGAAGAATCTTTTGGCCTACTGCCCATTATATTGGCTGCTGGACAATGTTAACTGTAGTATTCCCTGCCCCAAATAACATACACAAAAATAGTGAAGCCACCTGGAAGTCAAACATATACTGCTACATTGCTCTTTATCTTAACTATATTTCTGCCCTCACCTCTGGTTTTACCCTAATTTTTGTAGCATTCTGCTAACTTTAAAATTTCACCTTCATTCTGATTTTTATAATACTCTTTCAGTACACCATTTCCAAATTTGTTTCCAAGATTCAATGCATTCTCTGCCTTAGATGTCTTCCAGGAGAGAAAAGATCTGTAAAGAGACTACTTATAATTACCTTTTCTAAATTCTTATAGCAAAGCATACTTGATTTTAACAGTAATTAAGCCTGATGTTCAAATTTCTGTTCAAGAGGGTCTAATCCCTGGTCTTAGGACATTATGGAAGTGTCTAGCCTCTTAAATGAATCTTTAAATCTTTAATTCAAAACCAAAGGAATTTTTTTTTTTTTTTTTTTTTTTTTTTTTTTTTTAATCTGAAGAAAACAAGTTTGGACTGCAAACTGATTCTTAAACATTTTAGAGCACAGCAGGATTATGTGCGTAGAGTTTGAGATGAAGATTTCTAGTTACATCAGAACACTTTCCTGTTTCCAGTTCCCACAGTCCCACAGCATTAAAAACAAACACATTGCACGTAAATAATACTGTGTCTAAAGGCAATAAAGCTCACATAGGAAATTACATATAAGCAGAGCCCCCCAAATCTGCAGCAGAATTTCCCAAAGTAACTCCCAGCAGCGGAAGCTCCTATAAATGTGTGTTGCAAACACAGTCCTGGGGCAAGCTTGGAAACAGCAAGATTAACACCAGGACTTCCCAGTGCAGCGCTGTGGCCAGCTCACAGCATGGAGCTGTGAACAAGAAGCACGGAGCAAACATGAGTACAGAAACCAAAGAAGTTACAAAGCGCTACTTTTTAAACCAGTAAGCATCAAAGCCGGGATGCTGGTTACTTCACCACAGCATGCGCACATAAAGAATGGGCTTTTCTTTCCATTCTCTGCTGCTCAAAATGATCTGTCAGCATTGAGGTGTCTATCCAAAAAGCCGTGTTTATTCTGCACTTACATAGAATGGTGACAACTATCTCCACAGGTGGGTTAAGAAAAGAGTCAGTGTCACCTGAGCAGCACACATTAATGTCCAATACAAGGAATGATCAAAGATGCAATAGTTTTTCTTTTCAAAGTAAATACTCCATTTTCAGAACTATGCTAATGAAAGAGAAAACATGAGGCTCTAATGACTAGCAGTTAAGAGTTCAAGGACTTCAAAGATAGGGACACTATAACTTAAAATGCCACTACATCCTCATTTGCCCTCAACTTCATCCTAACAATGATTGACATCTAGGCACTGCAGACTTACAAGCAACACTTGCTACAGTGCTTCAGAACACTGCTATATAAAACAGCGCAGATTCACTCTTCATTAAGTCCCCACCAACCTAGAAATGCTTCTGCTAGGTTAATTTGGTAGCCACATACATTTTTGTAATTTTCTGCCCTTATCTTTGCTGGGTATCAGCACAGCTGAATATAAACTCGTAATATGCACAGAGGGATTAAAATTGATAAACTGATATCACAAATTTGCAAGTGATGCTGCAAACATTTCTGTGTAGGCAGTGTGATACTATTCATTACTATGGTGTCACTGTGAAAATCATGATCACAGACTACAACTCTTATTACCTATAGTTAGAAACCCAGAGAATTTATGAAGTATTAGAAGTTGAAGAAATATAAGCCACTCTAGTCTTCTCCAATAGGCCGTAAAGTCTATTCTAAAATGTACTTGGCTTATCTTTAAAACCCACCTCTTGTACTGATTTTTAAAATCCAGCTATCTGAATGTCAGTAGGTAAATGAGACAAAATCACTTGGAGGAAGGTTTGTAGGGTGTTTTTTTTTGTTTTGTTTTGTTTTTACCCCAAAGCTTTTCCAAGTATAAAAGAGACTTGTTTCTTCTCTTAACAGAAGAGTTCTGACAAAATTCTGAGTTCTTCCTAACACACTGTTGCAATTACAGGTTAAAAAGCAACTCAGCAAGATATTTCCTCTGTTTAACCTTTTTTTGTATAAGGCTATCTTTTTCTCCTGCATGCCATACCCCCCAAAATTATGAAACTGAATTTCTCTCTATTATCATTTCATTGTTCATTATTAAATACTCATTCTTACCTTTAATGCCACAGGTAACCCCCATGACCAGAATATATCTTTTGCTGCTAGCAAGAGATTTGTGGTAAGAACATACTTTTATTTAGAATGCATCATATGGGACTCACCAAGATCTTTCTTGATAGCGAGTTTCATGAACCACAAAAAGAAACACTTTCATCAGTTTCTTAGAAACCTAAAATAAATCTTCACCAGCTTTTTCTCTTTTTTCCACTCAAGTGTTTACAGTGGAGAATTATAAACATACTTTCCAACCTGTGAGATGTACCTCACAGTAAGTCACTGGTCCCTGTGCCTGAGACAAGCCACATGAAACTACAAAGTGTGTGAGCTAAATATTACAATGTAAAAACAATTATTGACTGAAATGAGCTGTACACAAAAAAAGCTGACCACAGGTGCTATATACACGAATGTACACTCAGACAAGACTGTGAAACAAAAACACCTGAAACCATGTACCTTCTGAATACTGACCTTGTTGCTCACTCTCTGATTCAGCTTTTGCAGGACTTGGTGCCACTGGAAGAGGTCGAGGAGGACGAGGCTTTGGAGTGGGGGGAGATATTTTTTTTCTCCCAATGTATTCTACATAAGTTCCTGGGAAATCCCCCCTCTCTCCTGTGGTTTCATTAAAGCCATTCAACCAACCAATTTCCTCAGGCTTCGCTTCTTCCCCTTCACTGAATCCAAGTGCTAGTAAGGTACCTTTATTCACAGTTAATATATCTCCTAAGTGCAAGTCAATGTCCTCTTCTCGCTCTTTTTTGTAGTCATATAAAGCTCTGTATTGATATCCCTCAGCACTCATCTTGGCAAGTGATTTAACATTCAAAAGTGTTACTAAACACTGTTAAAATGCAACTGTCCAGTTACAGTTTTACGTACAGAGAAATTCAAGATGACTCAAATGGGATGATGAAAATGTCTCTTAAGTAATAAAATCCAACAGAGAATGAAAAAATACCAGTCTGCCTTTTCACTACTGATATTTTTACCAATGTTTTTATTCTTAGTGACTGTCTGTTGCAGAAGTTAAGTGTTCCAATTCCTCTGTGTCTAGCAGTATTCTTCCAATTAGTTCTTTTCCTGGACTTGCCGGCACTTCTGTGTCTCCACACACAAGTTCAGCCAACTCCTTAGCCAGTCACGCTTTCTTCAGATGTATTTGCCACAGACTGCCCACACACCTTAAATATTCTGCCACCAAACTCTGCACACATGCTTTTCCTGAAAAGAGAAGAGAAATCTGATTAAATCATTTCACATTCTCTTGATAATTGTGAACTTTGTACTCTACTTATGACTTAAGCTTCCTGCAACCCTGGCAAAGAATCCTATGTAACAATAAAATCAAGCAAGACCACAAAAAAACCCCCCTCTCCTGCTAATGTTTGCATTTTTATAAAGGATATATGTCAAATGCATACCCCTGCAGCATGAGGCGTGCTTCCTTCTCTGTGTCTTATGGCTACTGAAAAAGGTCTCCAGGTGAGAGGGCTAAGCCCTGGAGCTATCCCTCTAGTGCAGTATCTAACCTGGCATCGAGATTTTATATATTATCTCCCTGAAGCCAGACAGCCACACCCCTTCTCCACAAAAGCTCTGTCAAGACAGAGGAGGAGCTTACTGTAATTAGCATTGACCACTGGGGTATTCGGTCTCCTCCTGTTTATGACAAGGGTGAAGATGGGCAAGAATCCCCATCCTAAAGCCTGTATTTCAAAAACCTTTTGGAGGAACGTGTCTTCTCATAATCTGTAGAACAACCAAAGACTCAAAAGAGCTTTTACTTGATGACTACCATATTTCCCCTTTTTCTTTTTTAAAGAGGGGCTTTACCACTCCCCCAGCTTCCAGATGTATTTTAATGTGTTTATGGTATAATACTAGAAAAACAATCAGCAACTGAAACAGGCACACCCAGACCACCTAAGCAGCCCAAGCAAGAGTAAAGTATCAGGGTGTATGCTTAAATTACATTTGAGGCAAGAGAACACAGGCCTGAACTTTTGGCTCAAGGTTGCCCAACCATAAAGTAAAAGAAAAAATATGACTAAACCCCAAATCTATTTAGAGAACAGTTGCTTGAAGACATATAGAACAGCGAAAGTTTTCTAAAAATTATTTCAACTGTTACTCAATTTCATCTACTTAAAAAGACAAGCGAAATCATAATTTGAAATGCTATACTGGAAATCAGAAAGTACTAACTATGCAAAGCTGCACTGAAAGTCCTAAACTACATCTGAATTAAAGACCTGAGAGAGCTGTGTAATACCAGCAGGTAAAATATTGATCGCATACTATGTACTCAATGTAAAGAAAGGTCTTTTTATTGTGAAACACTCCCTTTTTACACAGTAAAGAGACACCAGTAGACAGGGCTGGAACAGGGAACATCTGACAACTCTTTTCCACACCATATTTTCTAATGTCTCAGTCATCAAGTCCTTTGAAACATGACTAACTGACAAGCTAAAAAGTGTTTATAAGAATGCATATGGGCTTTCTGTGCCAGTGAATGAACCTGATCCCTAATTTGTATGTGGCTCTTCTTCAGTCCATCAGGTTCTTGCAGCATGTTGCACAACATCTCTCGTGACAGAACACAGAAGAAAATCTTGTTAAGTTCTTGAAGAACTTCCTTATCATCCCTTGCAAACAGTTTTTGTTGTATGAAAGAATTGTCTGAGCCTGAATTAGACTTCCTATTTCAAAAAGCTTGCAAGTAAGTATTTATTTTAATAACTTGCAAATCTATCCATGTGAATTAGGCATGCAGCTTCTGCTGAAAATCAGAAATTTCTGCAGCCACTTTTGAAAAACCAAACTATGCTGCCTACCTCATGCTACCAAATATCACAGACTTGGCAAATAACATGAATAGTTTCACTGATATTTAATTTTGCCTCTTCTACCAGAGAAAAGTCTATCAAGAAAAACCGGAGGAAAAGTACAAGTGTCAGTGTATCAACTAAATAGCAGAGAAACCTTTACAAAAACATGTATTTCTTCTGTTTCACGTAGCAAGAGGAAAAAAAAAAAAATGCATTTACAGAGTTTTAATCCAAGTGTTATGATTAATACAAATGTTTCCAATCAAAACCAACTATGCACACAGCAAAGTCTACTAGAAAATTACTACTTTGTCTACTCTAAATACTCTGAAATATTTATTTTCTTTTTAAGGAAGGTTCAACAAGTGCTCTGTTACAACTACTTATTTAACTCCTACTGCCTATGGGCATTTTGGCAGCCAGCGAAGTATTCTAAACACTGTAGAATCCAACTGACTTGATCTACTACTCTGATCTTTGATTATCCAATGCATCGTAGAAACTTTATGGCCATATATTTAGAAAGAGTTCTTCTGTCTCTTAGGCATCTCTTGGAAACACAGAACTGGAAATGTTGTAGTAACAGAAGAGCTTCTTACAACAATTTAAAGCATATTTTAAAAACTCAAAACATTAGAAAAACTCAACGGAAGTTATGGTAGCAAAGTTTCCTTTGATCCAGTTTCCCTGGGGCTCAGAGCTGCAGTACCTGTTCATATTCACTTATCAGCACCACCCTCAGTACAGAGTCCCCGACATCTGACCCCTGGTCTATGGTTCATGTACTTGGAGACACACTCCTGTGAGTCAGCCATTCTGAACTCCTTGGATTTATGACTTTTTCTATTGTTACTATGTGTCAGGTTCACGGATGAACAAAGACTCGGAGTTCAAGAACCTTGCAGACAGACCTAACACAGGGACAAACAGCAGTTTTCCTCACTGGCTTACACACCACAGTGTATCCAAAACACTCTCTTAGAGTGCTTTGCTACGATCCTGTATTAAAAAAAAAAAAAAAAAAAAAAAATCTTACTCCAGCTGAAATTACACAGCCTCAGGCATTTTGACTCAAACTGACTTAAGCTGACTGGTTCTAAAATACAGAGCTTGGACACTATCTTAGGTAGATTAAAACAAACAAACCAAACATTTCAGGGAAGAAACAGTCTTATATTTGAGATGATGTATTTCTAGATTTCCATCTGGCTGATCAAATGGAAAAGGAGGAAGAAGTATTGCTGTTCATTTGTTTTTTATTTACTGCCTAAGAGCTTGATGCCATTAAAAGATTCTTGAGTTCAGGCAAAATTCCAGTCTCTCAGCAGAATGGTTTATGCTGGGCATTTCAGTAGTGATAAAATTTAAAATTCAACAGAAAAACTCAACACAGACCTATAAATTTAGGTGAAAAAGGAAGGGGACATGAAATCTTCCCCTTCACCTTCCCCTTCTTCCTATGTTAAGAATGACATCTGGCTCTCCCACTTCACTGGTACCCAACTGTTTCCTCCCACACAAGCTATCATGCCTTTGGTGCCGGAGGATAAAAACTTCTACACTGCTGCATATGCAAGCACAGTGATACCAGAGGGGTGGGCTGGTTACTGGTACAGCATCCCTAATACAAGATGCAAAGACTTTCTTCACCTTTATATTAACAAATTTAATAACCGTATCTCCTTGCAATGCAATCTCTCTAATACTAATTCCAAAAATTCGTAGAGGAATAGTGCCTAACACAAGCTTCCCTTGCACTCCAGGATAAGCTTGGTAGATAGAAGAGCTGACTAACACACTCAGGGAGACGTTGAAATAATGAGAACTGAAGGGTAAGCAGGGAAATTCGCTTGGAGACCGACTCTTCTCCCCACTAGGTGTCTACACACCTGTGACTCAAACTGCAGCTTTCTCTGAAGTACGCTCTCTCCAAGCGGAGACGACCAAGTATCACATCAGAACACTATTTTCTGCAAGAAAGTGAGGTCGGTGATGTATCACCAAGTGATACCTTTATACCGCTTCCAGTCTGAAATAATTATTTTGAATCTTTGGAAGTCTTTGCACGAGTTCAAATACATACACATTGAGTAAGTAGTCTGAGCACTGTACATGACATCTCATTCCGAAACATCTCAAAGACCTCATAAAGGCTGCAAACTATGGACGAAGGCAGGTAAGCATCAAGACCACTTCGGCAGAATAATTACATTAATAACGACAATCGAAAAACTTAGGAAAGCAGTACAGTTTGAACTTCCTCCCGCTGAAGGAGCCGGCAGGTTAACCACTCCGGAGCCCTGCACCGACATGAAGTCCCCGCCGCAGAGCAGCCGCTCTCCGGGGGCCGGTGCTCGGGGTGCTGCGGCTCCTCCAGCGCCGGGGCAGGGCTGCACCGAGCCGGCGCTCCCCGGCGCCGCGGGGACGATGGCGGAGCCCTGGGCACGGAGGACGCCGCGCCGACCGCTCCCGCCCCAGCGCTCCCTACGGACACCGCTTCCGCCGCCCTGGGGGCTCTATCCCGACGCGGGCACCACCCCGGCTCCCCACGCCGCCCGGGGCCGGGGCTCCCGGGCAGCCTGGCGGTGCCCGCAGCGCGCCGCTCGCCTTGCCCGTCCAGGAAGCGCCGGGCCGGGCCGCCCCCGGCGGCGAGGGGAGAGGCTGCACCGTCCTCGGGGCTCGGCCGCGGCGGACGGCCCACCCCGGCCTGCCGCGCCGGAGGGCTCGGCGGCGCCACAGCCCGCCCGGCACGGGGGAAAAAGTTGCGCGGGGCGGCGCTGCTGCTCGGACTGTCACCCCGCAGGGGCGGCCGGTGCCCGGGTTCCGGGCGGCCGCACGGCCCCGCACCGCCCCCTCCCGCCCCGCTCCCCTGCCCCAGCAGCCGCCCGAGGGGCAGCACCAGCTGCAGCGGATGCAGCGAGACTCGTTTTACCTCAGCAGCGGCGGCAGCGGTAGCAGCAGCTGCAGCAGGAGCGGTGCGACCGTCACCACTTCCCTCCCACCTCCGAGCAGGAGCAGCAGCAGCAGCCGCCGCCGCGACGCCTCGCTCTCTGTCGTGCGCCCGTCCCGCCGCGCTCCCGGACCCGCTGCCCGGACCGCGCTCGCCGCCTCAGAGCCTCGGCGGTGCCGTGCCCGCCGCCGGCTCTGCCCCCGCCCCGCCCCCGGCGCCTCCGCCAACCCGCTCCGGCACCGCCCCGCCGCGCCCGCTGACTGACGGCGGCACCGCCCGCCCCCCGCTCCGCCGCGGGCTCGGCTCAGCCCGGTCCGGGGCCCGGGCGCCGCAGGGTTGCTCGCAGCTTCCCAACGGGCTGTCCGCAGCTCTCCGACGTGGCCGGGGGCCTCCGCGTCGCCGTCCTCGGGCGCGGCGCCCAGCGGTGCCTGCGAGCCTCGGGCGCCGCCTCAGCGCGGAGAGGCCAGTCCAGGCCGGGAGGCGGCAGCGAGAGGAGCACGTGCTTCTGCCTAGTTCCTCGTTGGGGATTTTCCTCCTCTCTTTCCCTTCCCGCCCCCCCCGTATTACAGTGTCACAATGGTGAAGTGTGAGCTTGGTGAAGTCCAGGACAAAGCCAGCCACCGTGAGCCGTGGGTGCGGGGCTGTGTGTGGATCAGGGTCGTGCAGTACAGCCGGCTGTCCTCCCTCGGTGGACTGCCTGGGGCTCCCGCTGCGGGTCTGCTCGCCCCGGGCCGCCTGGCAGCGGCGGGCAGTGGCCACAGCTCCTCACACCGGGCCCTGCCAGCCCAGTGCCGCACACCCGGAGCCGCGGGCCTCACGCCCCTCGGCCTCACGCCCCTCCGCCTCAGCCCGGGCGGAGGTGGCAGCTCTCTGCCGCACCAGAGACCGCCAGCTGACACCACTGATTACCCGTGCCCGAGTTGGAAAGGCTCCGTGAGGTGCAGAATAAAATTGCCCGTTCCCTGCTGCACAAGGGAGCAGGGAGTAAGCAATTCCTGAGCACACCACCTCCAGTGGATCCGACAACGCGAGGGTGTGGCACAACACGAGCTTGCAGCAAGACAGTCATGCTGCAGATGTATCTGCTGCGTTGGGACGGATTTCTGTTTAGATACTAAGTATGTGTGCAAGTGTTACCACGACTGTCACTTTGAAAGAAGACGATGTGGTCTAAACAAAGATAGAACACATCCAGGGTGGCAGGGAAGGAATGCAAGGGCAGCCGTGCAAGAAGCAAGGTAAAGGTTCATGAAGGCCTGTGGCGTGGACAGTAGAAACGGGGTTGACCTGCTTAAAAGCAGCCAAAAGAGCGATAACACAGGACTGCCAAAGTGTCTGCTGCAGACGGAGTGCAAGGATCGGGCCTTGAAATACCTCATAAGAAACTGTATGTCTGGTAAAGTAAGACAGTCTGAACTTTAATAATCTGAGGAAGAGTATGTGTTGTCTGGGCAGAAGGGAAGAGTGTGTCTTGTTTTATCTGACATTCTGAAACAGTGGATTAGTTTATGGTCTTATCATGAACAACAGAAAGAAAAAGTGGACCGGTTTTACTACAAGCTTTTGTTAGGTGCAATAGATTAGGTTTTGGAATCCTTAGACTTTTGGAGCTATTTATCTGGAAAAACATTCTAAACCAAAAATTTTTATTGTACTGAGTATGGGGTAAATCTGGGGATCAATAATTAGTTGCAATTCTTTAAAATACGCTCTACACCATCTTGTTATTCTTTGCAGTTGATTAGACTTGTTTCCTCATTGTGTTCCTAATTTCTCAAGCTTCCAAGAGTCACTGGAAGGAAGGATGTTTTCTGGCGCCCATTAATGATTTTTGCATTGATTCATTAAGATCCAGTTTGCTTCAGGACTGCAGGTAGGAGAAGATGACAGCTCGCAAGGCCTATAGGGTGACAATGTGGATCTCACCCCGCAGGGGTGTGAAAGCACTGCAAGGCTGTATCCTTGAAGGCCCAGGACCCAGACCCTGGAAGATGGTAAAAATGCCTTCTGTAGTCTATCTGGCAACCTAAAGACACAGAATGGCTTTTTAAATTAATACTTTTTTTGGAGTAGAGACTGGTGTTTGCACACAAGCAAAAGCATTGCTGTAATTTAAATAGTGAACAGTAAATTTTTTTGAGGGAAATTTCAACTCATAGAGGGCTGGGTTTTTTGGAGAGGGGTGGGGGATTTTTTGTGGGATCGAATTTGCAGGCAGAAGCTGAATTAAGAAATAATGTTCCATTTCTTCTGTCCAGACTGCTGTCTCTGGCATTTGCTATTGCTGAAGGCAAAAACAGCATGGATTTTGGAGGGGATTAGGGAGACTGGCTGGTTGGAATGCCAGTCCTGGGCACTGGTCTAACAGTGGGTATTTAGGGGAACTAAAAATTTATGAAGTAGTGTTTCCCAGCTGGTGAGACTAGACTTGTACCTGCACCTGAAATGCAGGGCTAAAGTCAATGTCTGTGCTCTCTCCCTGCCGGCATGGTGTCCGTCAGTGGAGGGAAGACTCCAGGGGAAGTTCCAGGACTTCCTTCTTGCTTCCCCTCTGTCCCTCCAGGGCATCTGGGTCTCTTCTTTCTCTACGAATTTTCTTCCCTGAACTTTGATTTCACCTTGAGCATCTCACTAGCTTCTTTTTCTGTCAAAGAAAGAAAGAGACCCAAAAGAGAAAATGTAGACAATAGCAGCACATAACTTCAATGCTCCCCTTGCCGGCTTTGCTGTCACGCCTGTTGTGACTTTGGTCTCAAGGTCACTCCAGCTCTTTCACTTTTCTTTCCCCATAGATCTCAGCAGTTTCCCAATGTCTCCAGGAATAATTTCCTATGTTTAATCTTGGTAGATGAAAGTTACACAACAAGGTTTGCCCTAGGAATGTTGCAAAGCTGTACCCCAGGAGACGAAAAGGAGAACGCACAAGTTGAAAACCATGTTCCTTCTTCTATCAAGTATGTTTCAGAGGGTCTTAAGGACTGCATAAAGCTTTTGCATATTAAGTTTACAGTGGGCTTTAATGCATGTAGATGTGTTTGGTTAGCTCTTGGTTTGTTGAGAAGGATATTCTTGACAAATTGAAAGGTTAAGTTATTGAGGCAGCATGTAAACAGGAGGGATTTTCAAGGCCACAGTCAGTGAAAAGCAGAAAAGAGAAGGGTAAAATATGGGTAAGAGTGCAGGATCATCAAGGTACAACCCATACATACATGTTTTTGCCAGGACAACTGTAGTCCCCATTTGTCAGGAGACCTTTTGAGCATTTCTGCCAGAAGCTGCTTAGGAGAATGCAATAAAAAAGTGAACAGGTCTTTTTTTCAGTACTAGTAGCAGTTGGATGTTATGAGCCATTGCATTTCATGTCTATGTAAGCTTTCTGTGGTAAAGGTCATGCAGCACTGGAAAGGATCTACAGTGGAAGTTCTATTTCCTCTAGGAAAAAAAGTTCAGCTCAGTCTTAGAAAGGAAATTTTAAAGTATGGAAACTGAGAGGAAAAATGTGCTCATAAGAGGATTTGTGGGAAAAGCAAAGTTTTCGGAGTATAGGATCTCTTCCACTTCAACTGACAAACTCCATATTTTTTTCTTTACTGGCACATTTTAGGCAGGAAGATTTCCTACTGTTTATTATAGGACATCAAGGTAAATCCATTTCAGAAATAAGATGTTTAGATTAATGGACAGTGTTAAGTTCACAGTTGGACTTAATGATCTTAAAGATCTTTTCCAGTCTAAATAATTCTATGGTTTTATCAGTGATGAATCTGATCTCCTGGGATAGACAAAGGTGGAAGAGACTGTGCAGAAGAGTTTTATTGCAATATACCTTAGGTGTGATGAATGCTCATGGCATAGGCCATTTACTAAGTTCAGAAGAGGGTCCTATGATTTATGACATAACATCACACCATCCTGCTGCAGGGGGGTTTTCAGCCAGCTGATTTGAGGGAAGAAATTGGAGGAGAATCAATGCATACATCCATTTTACTCCCAAAGATGAAAATTATTTCATACAATTCTACTAGCACACATTGCTAAATGAATCATGTGAAATTCCCAAAGGAATGGGAGTCAGGAAAAACAACAGGAAAAACTATCCATAGTTATTGTAGACATGAATTAAATGCAAAATAAAAACAATGGATTACAAGAAGGGCAAGCATCAAAGACTGTGAATGGTGATGTTTTCCTGTCATAGCCAGGAGAAGGAAACATTGCTGTTCAGAAATGTAGCTTTAAGTGTGTTTCAGAAGTCAAACCAGTAGCGTGAAAAGCAATTTCTTTCACTACTTAAAAGCTTGCTAGCATGTAAAGGAAAAGAATGAGCTAAAAATAAGAGAAATTCAGGAAAGAAAGAAGCAAAACTTGCTATCTCATTATGAATCAGAGAAGTAAGCCTGACAACTTTCATTTTAAAACTGGAAGGAAGCTGGTTAGCAGCATGCCAACCATGCTGGGCATCACAATGTAATTTGGTTTGAATTTATTTCAGTTCTGTGGGAAGGATAGAATGGTTTCTCTCTGGCCAAAAGTCTGACATCAGCAATAAATGTTGATATCTCAGCTAATTAGACAAATCTGCCTTCACAGATATTTCCAGTTTATATTGTCACAGTTGACATCTAAGGCTGTTTTCCATTCTTCAAGATACAAGGCACCTGAGAAGGTGATGGAATCTCCATCATTTAATGTTTTTAGGAAGGTAGACAACATCTGCCTGGCAGAGACACTGGTTGTCCTGACACAGCCAAAGAGATGGAATAGGCGGCCACTGAAGGCCTTCTGTGATTCTGTAAGTGGACATATATATAAATGATATACTTTCTCTTAAATAAATTTTCTCATGAGAATCAAAGTGGCCCAAAATTTTCTCCCCCTGCTCCCACCTGGTATCTTAAAGCCAGATGACTGCAGCTGTAAAAAAAAAAAAAAAAAAAAAAAAAAAAAAAAAAAAAAAAAAAAAGGCCTTTCTTCTGCAATATGATCTTTTAGCCAGGAGTTTATCCAGTCTGCTTTAGATCACAGTTTTAGAACACAAAAGTACTAGAAAATAAGATTTTTGTGTGCTAATCACTTCTAGGAAATATTTTGTGTTCATGAAAAGTCTTCAGAATATTTTGCTAAAAAAAACCCCCAAACTACTTTTAGTTATCCAAAAGTTGACTTTTTATTTAATATTTTCTTTAGTCTCATGATTTTGATTAAGTGTATGAAAATATACATTTTGTCAATAAGCTTTCTAAAATCTTTAAGAATTAGGAAATATAAATATACAGTGTTTTTCCATGCCTGAAGCACAGCATAATTGATAAAATAATGTTATAAATATAGTATCTGCAAATGCAACATCTGTGTTTATCTTTCAACCATATAAAATTACATAAACAAGGATTCTGCTTTTTATGAAATCTATGAGTAATTCCTCCTCTGCTCTTTCAATGCTTGTGTGCTAAATGATAGGAAAGTCAGGTTTGACAGCCATGTAAAACTCATGTCTTCTGTGTAGACAAGTGATGCAGAGTGAACAGAAATTTTAGGAGTTTTCTTAGGCACTGTATAGTTTTTGCACCAACATCTATACCAACATTTCAGCTCTGTCTGAGAAAGACTGCTAGGAATAATAAGATCTCCATGTGTAATAATGTTTCTAAATATGCAGGGCCATTTTAACCTGCATCTTCTATTAAGACTGTTTTCCTATAGATGCCATTTGTAGTTTTTTGGTGTTGGCGCTGATCACAGGGAAATTTTAATTCTGCAGAGACGATCTTGGAAAAGGATGATGCTTAACTTAGACTGAGACCATTTAGTCATTTTGTATCACTTTTTACAGAGTAAGAGTTGTGTAGTTCCTTCCAATAACTTCAAGGTGGAAGGTGTCACATGTTGTTACAATTTTCTGAGATATCCTGGACCCTAAAATCAATTATTCAGAGGAGTCACTCATCACAGTACATCTCAGTATGGATATTTGATAGGTGTACACTCCCTTCTCTTTCAAAGTGGATAAGATGCAAGACCAAGCGTCAGAGAGCTTACCAATTTAGATGTGTTTTTGCAGAGCCTGTGAAACCCACTGCAATATGTGCATGAATAATCCAGATTCTGCCAGGCAGGAACATGTGCTGTTGCTCCTACATAAAATGCATCTAAAGTGACATATCCAGCAATTGCAGTACTGGAAGCAAGTACAAAATTAGGGCTCATCCTGTGAAGCTACTAGGAGTAGAGGGTCAAAAGAAAAGTGTATTTAGTATCGTCCTGGACTAGGAAAGTAGGTGAGTTGTTTGTTTGTTTGGTTGGGGTTTTTTTGTTTGTTTTTTTAAGGGGTTATTTGTTTGTTTTGTTGCAGCAATAAATAAATTATTTTTTGATGATAAACTGATGGGTCAGTGCTACCATATTTTTAAATTTTGAGAGAAATTTGCAGTATGATTAATTAGATCTATCAACACATTCTACTGCTAACTAAGGGTGCAATCCTAAAATTTCAAGCTTTTTATTGCAAATATTATCACACAATATGACAGCTGTCATTTGAGCAGGCTCAAAATGATAATACAGGAGCTTAGAACTGCACCTTAGAAAGTCAGGCTTCCTTAAATCTCAGTTAGTTGAGAAGGCCATGAGCACTTGCCTTTCACTTTTTAGTGGGAAAATGCATGTCAGAAAATTGCCTTTATTATTCCTACCTACACCTCTTCCAAAGGAGCAGCAAACACAAGATTTTCAGTCCTACCTTTCAGCTATAGGATGGGATGATTCATCATGGGTCTCTTCAGTGCACATGCATACCAACCAACACATATGCACATATAACTGATCATTATTTGTGCCTGCCATCTGAGTAGGACGTTTGTGTCATTTTATGGCAGCAGTATAGCTGCTGTACTAAAAAAAGATACGTCTTATCGTAAAAATGTCACAAAACTATTAAATGAATGTCACTGTAAAATAAGCAATTATAAGAACAATTGGTGTTTCGAATCTTTTTCTGTTTACATGATCTAAATTTGAAGCTAGCCATGCTTGGAGCAAATTATAAAGTGGTCCTTCCCAACCTAAATTATTCTGTGAGGCAGTGATTCTATGAAATTTTAATTTTTTTTCAGTTTGAGTTGGAATGTAGTAGAGTGAATATATTTTATGTAACATTTCTAGGAGAGTATTTATTTGGTATGTACTACTAGGAAGCCTTTTTAATGAGATAAAAGTAGGATTTGACAAATGCATGTAAGCTAATATATTTCAATATAAACGGAATAAATGTTTAAATTCTACTTTCTTTAGGAAAAAAAAAAAACAGGGAAAAGAATAAATTTTTTGAAAGCTCATATCAAGACAATTGCATCGGGAATTTACTAAACTGAAAAACCCAGCCAGAGGAGCCCTCAGTTATTAGCAGAAAAAGAAAATGCTATCCTTGGTATTCAGTTGTCATTTTCATACTATCAGCAAGCCTCAGAATAACAGAATTATTTGATGTTTTTACATGCAGTGAAAGTGGTGAAACCTCCTCCTGTTCTGACTTTATCTGTTAAGCCACAAAGAAAAGGGGGGAGAAGCCTTGGGGGAGGGAGAGCAAACCACAGTTTTAAAGCAAGGGTTTGGGTCTAAGAAAAAGAATGGAAATTCAAAGATAAGGATGGTAGTGTCTACCCATTACCCACCAATTTGTACATTGTTGTTTCATGTTTCATATGAGAACAAGTATTTCAATTCTCTATGATTTTGGAAACAGAATGCATTTTGGAAAAGAAGCTCCTCTCAATAAGGAGAGGTGCTTCTTTTCCAAAGAAAGACAGGAAGACAGGAAGATAAACTTTGAACAGAGCCATGTAGTCTCCAGCAGTATTTTGTTACTGATGTATGGGGTAGGTTTGTTTGATTTGTTGGTTTTGAACAAGGATAGGTTTAGATGGCAAACAAAAATCAGTGTCTGGTGCAGATACCATAATACCTCGCAAATCGTGATGAAAGTGAGTTATGTTGTTGCTCTCACCATCCTTATTTGAGTGTCCCAGCTGCCTAGAGCAGGATCTATGTTACAAAGGGCAATTTATTCATGCAACTTTCTGCTGAAAAGTACTCCCTCAATGTGATGCAACTGGGGCTTATGGTAGGGTCACCAGCCTCTTAAGAGACAGGACTGCTCTCTGGCCTGTTTTCTTAAACATAGCTTTCTGAATTAAAGCAATTTTGGGAACTTGTCATAATGTAACTCAGATCTCAGAGGGTTCTTGTGATAGCCTTGAAGATGTAAGAGCTAGCTGAACTCAGTACAGAAGTGGATCGAGACAGTATCCAGCATAAAATGTGACACAGAAAAAAACTGGCATTTGTATGTCCTTTTAGGGAGAAAGTCTTAAAAGAAGCAGAAAATGCTGATGGCTTGAGTTTTGGAAAAATGATACAAAATGTATACACTGTGGGAACAGAGCAATATAGTGAGGTGCACTGTAGGAAACATCATGGTTAAACGCAGGACAGAAGAATTGCCGCTACAGCAAAACATTTTCTTGGAAGCTGATGAGAGGAAGTGCTATTAAAACCGTGTGACATGTTCTGAAACTGTGGCTATTCTTGTATGAGACTGAATTGAATTACTGACAAGGGTCTGGAGTGTGGGAAGAAAATCTCCTGTCTCAGACTGAGCTGCAGCACCTGAGGGCTACAGTCTACATTTTTTCTGGAAGGCCAGGAAGTAGAAAATGGTGGTCCAAGGAAGGCCAGTATCTCTGCAAGGTTGTCTTCGCACAGTGCTCACTCAGCACAGATACCTTTATAGATTCACAACTAAAATGCCTCACAGAGAAACTCCAATCTGAGTGAGCCTGTGGTGTGCCTTTGCTCAAATTATGTGCCTTAGTGTAACCACAACTGTCTCTCAAAATGGAAAGGAAATGGAAGAAGCTGGAGAGAAAAACTGTGGCTCATACAGGTCCACAGGAAAATTGAGGTACGGGGACAAGTGTGGTACACTCATCTCTGAAAAAATTTGTAAGCAATTGTCCCTGGAGAGCATTTCTTCTTTGAGTAGAGAGAGAGAGAGGGAGGTCTGAGTGAACACTGTGCATAGTATTTCAAGTACTGCTCTACAGCATTAAACTCAGGAGAGTTAGGGAAATATGGGGGCTGTTGAATTCACCATCAAATATCTCAGTTTTAAATCGCTGAAAGCTTCCTCTATGTATTTTTTCTCTCTGTCTGTGCACGTGTTATTACTAATCATTTACAAAATCTTGCAAAGAATGCTAGAATAGCATTTCAGTGATGGAATAGGGAGCTGGAAAAAAACTTATTCAAAAGAAAAGTCAAGGAGCTTATAGTCTACAGATAATCTTTTCTTCGAGCTGGGAGTCCTCATTTATTTCAAACTGGACACTATCCTGTGTACTGAATTTTTAAAAGAACATTTCAGTTCTCTGCTTTTATCCAATGCAACCTTAATTTGCTTCCACTACTTGCAGTAGAAACAGGGTCAGGCTGAGTAGATGCCTCATCTATGTATCAGGGTCCATACATTAATATAAAAGCTAAAATGGGAATGCAGTAATTCCATTCAGCCTGGTGACCTTGTTTTCTGCACAGTGCTAATTTCATATTTATGGCCTCTTCATGGAATCTCAGTGAGCCTTGGCAAGAAGGGGAGGCAATTTTTAGAGGTAGGCTGAGATAGACTTCCCTTTCAATGGTAATATTAACTCTGAAGCCTCAGTATTTCTTGAAGAGTTCACTCTTATTCCATGGAGACAGCAGGATATTCAGTTTGTTGCCCTGGCTGCCTCTGTCAAAGGACATCTCATTAAGTCAGCTTATGCTGGTGATGAGGCCAATGTGCTTATAGAAAAAGGAAAAAACTTTTCTTGCACGAATTCCAAATGAGATGAAAAGTACCTCTATAGTAGCTTTGCTGCAGGGATATCTTCACAGAAATATGTGTGATCCATTGCTCTTTATTTTTGTTGGTTTATATCCTGTAGTTAGATGTGTGAGTGGGATCAAAGCCCCTGCTATGCTTATCTTTGAGCAGGCATTGAAAAAAGAGGTCCACTCTGGAGATCTCTATAATGAGACGTAGGTAGAGGGGTCAAGCAGTGCCTCCCTCTGTGCTCAGTACTGTTGCAGTGCTGCTTCTCTTTGTGGCTTCATTCTTCGTGAAAACCTCTGTTGGCTTGCACACCTTGATCTTGATTCAGTATTGCTGTGTGGCAGGGCAGGGAAGCTTGGTATCCCCCAGGGTTGTTGCCAGGACTGGACAGTCAGGCTTAGAATCACGTTGGGGCCTTCCATAATGAAAAGCCTGAGTCTCAGTGCTTTCCCTGCAGTCAGATTCCAGCTAGTGGTGGTTACTTCTGTTCCATAATGCATCAAGAAATATACAGATCCAATGAGGAAGAGTAGTGCAATGCTGAGAAACTTGCTAGAGCCTGGCCAGTGAGTTCACACTTTGAATACTAACTTTATCGTATAGTAGTAAAGTCTGCAAATTCCTTCTTCCCATATGTGCTCACACAACTTAGACTTCAGTTAGCAGGTCTACAGCTTTACCAATTCAGCAGTCCTAATGTCTCACCAGCCTTTATTTTTTCTATAATCTGAGCAGAAATCTTAAATTTCTGTGCTTGCAGTCCATTGTGTCCGACTCACCTGGCTACAGCTTATGTGCTAGAGTCTTCTCATCTGCAGAAGAAGTGAACAAGATCTTGGTGGGGTACTGTGATGGATCACTAATTCAGCCCATTAGGACCTTGTTTCATGCATAAGAAAGAAAAAAGAACATTCTCCGATTTTAATGTTTCAAAACAATTTTTAATTCATAGATCTAAACCCCTAAGAGGCAGGTGTAGCCTTCTGTCATGCCAGAAAATTGCTGGCTGATTCTTTATTTACATATATCCACTACCTTGCATGACAAATCTGGAAAGAGTACATTCCACTGAACATTCTTTATAATTTCAGGACCTACTTTACCTGTGTGAAAAGGTGTTTTACTCCTTAGATGCTTAGAAAACTATTGTCATCTCTTGTCCCACAAAGAATCAAACCATGCAGTCCCATGTCCTTGTTTTAATTCCCATTGAAGCCTACTTGTAGATCCTCACCTGAGGTGAACCTGTACATATTTATTTAAGCCATTAGTTTATTTATGTATTTGAGTTTATTGATAGTAAAACAATGCAGACAAGTCTGTTTAAAAATTCCCTTTCTGAAATGTTATGAATTGAAGTGTTAAATATTCTTGGCATAATTATTCATCTAGTCAACAGGCAAGATTTAATTGGATTTTATTATTAAATTACAACATAGACCTATTAAATAATCACAAATGCAAGTGTGCATATTCCTGTATCTACAAATAAAAGTACTCTGTACTATAGGAGATAGGAAAATACAGATGTAGTTATAAGCACTACATATCACAGAAGTAGTAACCTAAGCACTTAGATCCATTTTTATACTACTATGTAGGAAAATGAAATCTTCAGCAAATCTTTTTTGCACTGAAAATTATTCCCCAAATCTCCCTGCTAAGTGCTAACATTGTTCTGGGTTGAATCCACTTTATATACTTGAGTGCTAAAATTTACAGTACATTTTCTCATTTGTTTATAAGCCATCCTCAAATAAGCAATTAACTAAAATAGTTGCTTTTGTAAATGGAGTGTAACAATAGTTAATAATTAATATTTTTCTGATTCCAGTGTGCAAGAATGTGAAAATGAATGACTAATTTGTTGTTGATATGGGAAGGAATTTTAATCTTTTATGAGAACGTCTTGGCTGTTGGAATGCTTATCTCCGAGAAAGAAAAGTTGGAATTCTTCAGTGGGCAGGCTGTGAATAATACTGAGGCAGTGTTGAAAATAAAAATAATTGAGCAAGGATCTAGTAACAATTTCTTCTTCTGTATCCAAGATCCTTATCCAGAACTCTCTAGGCAAATTGTTAGCCCATATGAAATAGGGTATTATTCTAAACCTAAACCATTCATTTATTAATTGAACATTAATTGATTCTCTTATAGCACACTAAAATCCATTGTTACAAATAAGCTAAAGGAACAATTTGGCTCATTTTTAACAAACATTCTTAAAAAGGCAGCTTAATGACTGATACAAGGGTCATTGCTACTTTAATTAGGATTTCAGAAGAGATGTTTGTCATTATGTATTCTGGGGCCATTTCCTTGTGTCCTACTCTTAAGTTCATGCTTCCATTTAAAGTTCACCAGCGTGATTAAAAATCAGACCTAGTGACTGCAGAGACAAATCAGTGTTCAGTCCTCTGCCAGAACTGCACTCCCTGTTGCAATGCCCTAAGTATATTTTTATGCAGCCTCCTTTTTAATCAGCGTAGCTAGTAGGTAGAATAAACAATGAAGCACTGGTCATCTCCAACAGTCTCAGCTCTGTTTGTCAGATGTGTAGTCCAGAAATACTCTTCCACATGTGTACTTCCAACAAAAAATTTAAAGTAATTGATGGATCTACTACCTATCTCACTCAGTGAATCACAGCATTTAGAAGTCAATGAATTTAAAGCACTGTCCCTCAAAGTCTTTTGGTACCACTGTTGATGATATAGTGGTCACTAAAGAAATGCAGGGAATAATAAAGAAATCTTTCCAGCAAAACCCAAGAATGATGATGTGACTTGCCCCTTATACACATGCATCCTCACCCATACTACCTCCATAATTTTCACACTGCTGCTTTCATGATCTTCTCCTGTACAAGCCACTCTTTTGTTCAGACAAGGACTGAATTGATTAAATTTCTAACTATGGGCTCCTAAGGCCATAAACAGTCTAAGAAAAGTGGTCATTATTGTGTTCGGCAGAAACAGTGACTTAAGACCTGTTTCTCAGCATCATTCTTTGGTGTGTGCTCTAGCTGCTGTCTCTCCGTTCTTCTCTTTCTCCTCACTGATTACCACATTCTCAAAGAACTCATTTTACCTTACAGTTTTTGCCCCAAGAAGAGGATACCTTTCTCTGTGCTTACATAACACCGAGGATTGTAAAAATTCCATCCAACTCAAACCTTCTTAATGATATTGTAGTATGAATAAGTGATGAGTGCTACCTTGGCTAGCCACTGCACTAACTCCAGTGGCTGAGGCAGGTTTCCGTTCTTTTCATATCTTTGCATCCCTCATTTAGTGACAAAATCCACACTTTGTAGTTCTCCAGATATAGTGACTCATGAAAAGTAATTTCTTGGTCCTTCTCATTACACCTATCTTCTTTTGTTCAAGGTGCAGCAAGAGTAGGAATAGAGAGGAGTGTGATGGACCCACTGCTGGCCAAGGCCAAGCCAATCAGAGGAGGTTGTAATGCCTCTGTGATATACTTAAGAAGCAAAAAAGAAGTAATTAGGCTCAGGAAATAAGAGAGTTAGAATAGGTAAGCCCTACAGATGTCAAGATTGATGAAGGAGGGGCAGAAGGTGCTCCAGGAGCCAGAGCTGAGGTTCCCCTGCAGCCCGTGGTGCAGACCATGGTGAGGCAGCTGTGCCCCTGCAGCCCATGGAGGTCCCTGGGCATGCAGAGATCCACCTGCAGGCCCTGGAGGAGCCCCAGGCCAGAGCAGGTGGATGCCTGAGAGGAGGCTGTGACCCTGTGGGAGGCCTGTGCTGGAACAGGGTCCTAGCAGGACCTGTGGATAAAGTAGCCCAGGCAGCAGCAGCAGGTTTGCTGGCAGGAGCTGTGACCCTGTGAGCCACAAACACTGGAGCAGGCAGATCTAGAATGACTGCACCCTCATGAAGACCTGCAACCCATGGGAATGACACACTGGAGAAATTTGTGGAGAACTGTCTCCTGTGGAGAGACACCCATGCAGGAGCAGGAGAAGGACTCCTCTACCTGAGAAGCATCAGAAACAATCTGTGATGAACTGGTCATAACTCCTGTTTTCCATCTCCCAGCAGCACTGGAGGGGAGCAGGTAGATCCCAGGGAGAAGATAGATCCCAGGAAGCAGGAAGGGGTAGGGGAAAGTTGTTTTTAACAATTACTTTACTTCTCATTATTCTGCTGTGATTTTGATTGCTAATAAATTCAGTTAATTTCCCCAAGTTGAGCCTGTGTTGCCTATGACAGGAATCTGTCTGTGATCTCTCTCAGTTCTTATCTCATGAGCCTTTTGTTATATTTTCTCTCCCCTTTCCAGTTGTGGAAAGCAGCTGATGTCCAGCCAGGATCAATCTGTCACACATGAACTTGTCAGCTCTCTATGATTGACTTTGTTTTCTCTTTGGAAAACAATACAACTGGAAATTAAAATCATTTTAGTAAGAAAATGATCTAATTTTACTATTTGTGGTGGCGTAGATTCTTATTCTTCCCTTTCTTGTTTTTTGGAGAAAAGTCTGTTGTTCCTTTCTTCTTGCAGTCTAACGTGACTATTTCTACACTTGTTTGGCTTTAAATTTTGTGTTTCCCTTTATTTATTTCATAGAATTTCCCTTCTTTAACAGAAATGTAGAAAAATGTTTTGTGCTTTTTCAAACAATGCACGTTCAATTATGTTAGATTGTAGTGAAAGTGGGAATGAAATTGTCCCATTATATTTCTAGTTGATGCTGTTCATGACAAAATCCTTGCATATAGCAATTCTCAAGTGCCTCCAGTAATAACATTGTAAGTGGTTCTCCCACTCTTCTATGAAGGGTAGCATTTACATTCCTGTAGACTTCCCCACTAGACACTTTTCTTGATATGTCACATTAATTTAGATACACTTCTGAAAAGTCATCTACCTTTGTGCTTACAATAGGCAGCCTTCTCTCTTTTTGTTTTAAGGAGACTTTTTCCAATAATTTTGTAGGTTGGTGCAAAAAAAAGAAAGCCCTGAACAGTCCAGTTGTTCTTACTTTTTGAATGCACCAGAAAATGGCATCAGAGCAGGTACAGTATACATGCTTTTTATGCTTGTAAACTAACATACAAGTAGGTATATTAACATTGCTGTTGCTGTGTTGATTTTACATTGCAGAGGAGATGCTATTATTGGCTTCAGACTCAAATGTCATCTGGATTTGGAGTCTTCCAGATTATGATTTCATCTCTGTAAATTCTAGTTTTCATAAGTCTGTTTGTATGCACTGTAAACTGAAATATTCGGTCTGAAATAGTTTCAGACATAAAATGCTAATCAAAACACTTTATGGTTGAGTTATGCCTGCTTCCACTCTTTAAAAAATTCTGCTAGTGAAATCACATCATTGTATTTTAGTTTAGATGCCTAACATTTCCTTGTTTGTGCACTTCCTTTATCCAGACAAGCCACCATATTCAGTTGAGCAGGGCTTAGGACTCCAAAAGGGTTGTTATTTTTGGAAAAAAGACAAATAAAATAATGCCATTTTTATTCTTTCCAAGACAGGTTTACCATTGGGGAGTCTGTTAGTTTAAATCGGTTGCCCTCTTTAATTTGCTAGCTACCTTCAAAGGTCATGCAATTCTTTCAAATTCCAGGGTAAATTCCATTATAAGATGGTACAGAATGGAGGTTGGTGATTTTTTGTATGTCTCAGTGAGCAAAATAGGTGAACAGGAAACAGTTCTGCTTGCTTAGACATTCATCCAAGTCCTGCTATAAGGACTGGAAGGACATCCATTGACTTCATTGGGAACTGGATGAGTCTCTAAGCATCAATAAAATCAAAGAATTCTCACAGTGAATCGGCCTATCTGGCACGCATTAAAATAAACGATTGTAAATTTTGAAAATGACTCTTCTTGCAGCATAGGCCAATTGGTCAGCTGCAAATTTGGCACAGCTGTGCAGCATGTGTCCTGGGCAGTCCACAGGAACATGATGTTCTTTTTCACTCCTGAGAGCTTTGGAGAATGAAAGAAAGGACTCAACCCATTGCTGAAGATTAAATGCAGAAATAATGGAGCTAAATAAAGAAATCAACAAAAGGCTTACAAAGGTAACTTTTTTTTTTTTTTTTTTTTTAAAGAAAATAAATTAACAAAACCAGCAAAAAATGAAACATTTTTAAGGCAAGTACTGTGCTTAATTGGGTGTTCTGGAAAGAAAAGAACAAAATTCAGAGAATTCTCTGGCAGAAGCTGATGGAATTTGACCTTTATATCAATGCACTGTAGAAACCAGGCAGAATTCCTTAAAAAAAAACCAAAAAAAACCCCCAAAAAACTAAGCATGTAATTTTCTTCCTTTAACCATCTGCAAGGGGAGTGAAACTCATCCAAAGAGAGGAGAAGCTACTGAGCCCTAGGCATCCACACTGCTGGGAAGAAATGCTGCTTCTCTATCATCAAATAGGAGGATGATTTTGCAGCACAGACTCCTAGAGAATGTCTTTAAAGCCTTGTGCAGTGGGTCTGAACTCTAGAGAGATCAGGTAGATTTTCAACTGCATATAAAGACAAAATAGAAAAAAATTACAGTTGAATATTGTGGTTCATGTAATGTGCGAATAAAGCACAGCACATGCACACTTAGGCTTGAAAGCAGCCACTGAAAAACTGGTTTTGATTGCCCTGATTTCCCACAAAGGAAGCTTCTCATGCTTAGAAAGCTGGACCAATGTCATTAATGGAAAAGGAGCTTCACCACAATAAAAGAAATGTGAGGTTCAGTATCTGTATCAGGCTGTTAAACACTAATCCCAAGAGACCTTGCGTGCTTACAGCTCAGCATTTTGCAATTACATAGCAAAAGATAATTTGGACTTCCTTATTTCATGTCTTTGGGGGTAGTCTGCACTGGTAAAACAAGATATCACAGAATATATGATTAGTAACTAAATATCCCCATGACCTAGATAGTTGCTTCTCTCCAGGAAAAGTGAATTCTTGAAGAGTGTCTTCAGTAGTTAAAAGTACTTAAGAATTATGTGGGTCTTTTTGGTGTTTGTTTTTTTTTTTTTTTTTTTTTAAGGAATAAAAAGTCACTGTTTCTAAAAAAAATGCAATTTTAAATTAGTATTTTAATTTTGGAGGCTTTAGAAAGCCAAAGATTCATCTCTGTTTTGTTTTGGTTTTTACTTCCAGCTGTTGCATGTGATCTAGAGTTCTCCTCCTCTGCTTCCTTGCTGGCTCTGAATGATTTGTGACTGCCTTCCACAAATACCCAGTGTGACATGAGCAGAAGAATACATTAAAAGACTTTTTTTAGAGGTAAATTTAAATCTCTCTTTTTTGCTTATTCAATTTTTTTTTTTTTTCAGTGAAAATATCTGACCACTAGCAGTTTAATTTGACTCATTGATGCTACTGGTCCATTTCCACCTCTGTTTCCATGGAAGTGGATGCCAGCCTGAAGAGAAGGGAATGATTTTAAACATATGCTTCATAGAAGCTGTCACCTAGTGGGTGTCCTTTATCACTAAAACCTGACTTAGAAAGGTTTCTGGTAGCAAAACAAAAACATTGCTAAATAGTTCCTAGCTCTACTAGTTGAGGATCAAATATACCAAAATACATTTTTCAAGTACACACAGAAGAAAATTCCAGGGCCACTGGCTTCTTGATCCTGATTTGTTATTGTCTTGCATCAAATGCAATAATTCACCAGATCAGAAAGAGTGTATCAAATGCTATGAAAGTAGGATGGGTGAATAAAGCATTACCAAAATGGGACAAGACTGCTTCACTGTTCTTGTAAAGAACCAGTCAAGGTGAGAAGGAAAGAAGGGAGAAAAACCGGCAAATTTCAAATATCTGCTCTTAAAGGGAGTGTAGACCTTCTCCCAAGAGAACATTGGCTCTCCACAGAGGTTTTCTGACTGAAAGCTATCACTCTGCAAGAACGTTTCCTTAGGCTGAATAGGTTGGTGTTGTTGAGGGTCTTTTTCTGATTCATGGGTAAACTTCTGGTTGATTTAATAGACAGTAGCATTCACAGCTGAGAGAAAAATTGTTTCTAAATATATAGGGAAAACTTAAAAGCCTTTTCTTTTTCTCAGCAAAAGATTAAAACACTTAATTGAAAATATGCTATCCATGTCTCCGATCTGTATATACATGTGCACACATGATCTTGGTCTCATATAAAACAGTGAGGAAGGATAACATGGAATGAGTATTTACCCAGAGTAATATAATGAATACAAGTCACTTCCACTTTTTTAATTAACTTCTCTGGCACAATGTGTGAAGGCAGAACATATGTCTTGGCATGTATGCTATTTCAGCAGATTTTGGAATATTGCCACATGCTTGTTTTCATTACTCTTTTATGGGTTCTCCCATTGGCTATCACCTGGTTTTAGGTTATTTGAGTCAGATGTAATCTAACATGCAGCATGTGTATTTTAATGTCTGTAGCTGGGCATACTGTAGCATCTCACCAGTGTAGCCCCTGATAGATTTAACATACTGAGCCTTTTGTATAGTGCATGACCTATGGATTCCATATGTGCTTCTCATCATCTGAGGTCTTGCCCTTCATGCCTCCCTCATTGTGTACTTTGCCTATCCACTTCATTGATCAAGTGGCAGTGGGCTTCACCGAAAACAGTGCTGACCAGTTTGCACCTGGTTTGAGCAGCTGGCTTAACACTGGTCTTAACACAAAGAAATCTTTTTGACATTTTGTCCCAAAAACCTTCTCTGAATAGGACCTTTGTCCTGGGACAGTCCCTATGTGGAAGAATGAAGTACCATTACATGGCAAAATTTTCAGATTCACTAGATGGACTAGAGATAATTTTTTTACTTGTTGATTTTTTTATGCTTTCTGTGGAGTAGAGTAGGAAAAATAAACGTGGTAGGGCTTTTATTCCCCAGATGCTATGGAGGTAGTAAGTCGTGTCATAAGCTATATACCCTCGCTTCCCTCATAGAGCTGCTAGAATGTATTGCAAGAATCCATGATCATTGTACTGTGGAGAAAACTGAAGTCACGGGACATGAACATTAGAATATATCAGATCAATCAAATTTGGCAATGTTGACAATAGAAAGGATTCAGCTTAAAACCAACAGTGTGTTTAAAAATTAGTTGAAAAAACAATTTTCTGTTGAAATGAAGTTTGCACAAAAAAAACCCCTCTCAACCAGTCATATCTGAAAGGCCAATACTCTGCTGATGGCAAAGTATTTGGTTGTTACTTTTGTACAGATGGCTGCATAACATTCACAGAAGGAATGATTCTAGAAGCCAGTTTTTCAAATGTCATCTTCTACATATGTAAGTGCAAATGGGTCCCTGCATATCACTTGTGCATGCAAATGATAGACCTAGCATTTGCACATCAAGCACAGATCATCTTCGGGCATGATCCTACAGATGGACAAATACAATATGAATCACATTTATTCAAAGAAATGCAAGCTAAAATCCCTTTAGAAAGGCAGTCTCTTGTTTTTTCTACTCCCAGAAACATACAGTTGCTGAGGTAAGCAGTTACTCCTACACAATTTTGTGAAGAGAATTTTTTCATCCTCTGAGTATGCTCCTATTAACCCTATTTTCCAAAGGTCTGATACCATTTTGTGAGGCTGTACACTGCAGAAAGGAAGAGAGGTTTTAAAATTAGTATTGGTTTGTGCCGTCAGTAATTGCACACATACCTCTGCACAAAAATCAACAGAAAGAAATTAAGCTGGCTCAATATTAGGAGACTGGATTATTTTAAAACATTTTGTAACAGACTTGTCTTTAATCTATCTTGTTATTAATGATGCATTTTTTGCCTGAGGAGCTAAGGCACATTATTTATGCTTCTGATTAAATTTAGCCATGGGTAAAGGGTGTTTTGTGGTGTTTTTTTTTTTGTTTTTTTTTTTTTTTCCCCCCAATCTATTTATTTGTAAGAATATATTTTTTACCAGAATAGCTAAGACTAAAAAATTTTGGTCCAGGTTCTCATCAAATCTAAGCTGATTCCATTGGGTTCTATACCAGTTTAACTCTTACTGAGAGTAGAGGCAGTTTTCCAAACAGTACCATTTTAAATGTGCAACATGCAATAAATTTCCTTTTGTCTGAAGAATTTAAATAGTATCTATATTTCAAAGGAAAACATCACAAAACTTTTCCTTGTTTAGACACAATTCTTTCCACACCCTCTTTCTGAAGGAAAGGGAGGTCAAACATATATTTTTAAGCTTTTGTTGATATTTATTGTTAGCTTTGCTTCAGTATTCCTGATATTTTTTAAGGAACTCAATTAATTGTGACTTATTAGCTCATTTGTCAGCTATTTGATGTCAATAGTGTTAATACAGGTGAAATAAAGTTCATGGAAAGTATTGTATTTCCAAAAACCAGTCAGCTTAGCACGTTCTCTGTTGGTCTGGTCATATGACAAGGGGGCCTTATTGTAGCAATGGGAAACAAAGAGACGTGGACCCCTTTATGCATCCAAAGGAGATCTCTTTATTGTAGAAATCATCCCCCTTTTACACTTTCAGTTTCCACTGGACATAACCCAAATTTAAGAGAAGAAGGGCACCCATTGGCTGGCTCGGCTGCAGCGCTGCTGTTCACGCATCTTATCACCCTATCAGCTTCCCACTTACATGCTCTCCACATGTTCCTCCTCATAACTGCCTCTCACGCCCCAGTTGATTTCCAGCCATCTAACCTGCAGCTGTGTCTTTGCCACAAGGCCTTCTGGTGAACGTAAGAGCTAAGAACTTTATCCGATATAACCCCATATCCCACATCTCCCTCCTTTGCTTTTTATTAAGCAACAAAAACCTACTAAGAAAAACCTAAAGAGCTCTGAAGACATTAGTATCTTGTATAAGCCATTCCTCATAACTCCTGGGGAAGAGAGGGTGGGTGCCTTCTGATAATGGTCCAGCTGTTAAAACCAGGAAGGGCAATGTTCCTTATCTCTTCCATGACTCATCCTCCCTCCAGGATGATATCTTCTGTTAATGGGCCATTAAGGCTCATCGCATGACTGAAAAAATTACATCGTCCCATTGGGAGATGCTCCACCCAGTGGGAGAAGCCAGGCACTTTCTACCTGTATGAAACCTGCAATTCAGAACACCAAGGCAGCCTGTTTTTCCACTGGATTCCCAGAGGAAGACCAGACCCATCTCACCACCACTGCACCCTCCTACAGGATCATCTCTACTCCAATAGAACCACATCTGTCACTCCAGGAGGATTTATTTGGACTGATTCCAGCACCCTGACCAACAAGGCATGACGTCGTATTTCTAACTCAGTCAGGGTTTCTAGGATTTTTTTGTTTTTGTTTGCTTGGGGTTTTTTCTGTACTACTACATTTGTGTTTTTAATATTCCTAGTAAAGAACTGTTATTCCTATTCCCATATCTTTGCCTGAAAGCCCCTAATTGCAAAATTATAGTAATTTGGAGGGAGAGGGTTTTACATTCTCCATTCCAAGGGAAACTTCCAGCTCTTCCTGACAGACACCTGTCTTTACAAACCAAGACAATTAATAACAGTGACAACAATAATGCCCATAACAACTTTCCAAAAACATGTGCCTATAACATAGCAACTGCATCAGGATGGTGTGACAAAAGGTTGCACACGCTGTGATGGAACCCACTCCACATGGTGGCCTGTGGAGATGCAGGAGGTATAACCTCTTATTAACCCCATGTTAAAAAGCCCAGGGGTCCTTTCCACTGTCCATTTAGTAAGTCCTTTACCATTACTGGAGGTCTTGGATGAGCCTTTGTGTTGTAGGAATGCTGCCTCTTGCATGCAGTCTGTCCCATCTTATCCTGATTTAAAAAACTGAGACTGACATGTAGGGCTTTAGCTAGTTTGTCATGAGGGCACGCCAATGCCTCCTCTTCTGGTTTTTAAATACAATGGCAGTGCCTGTCATCGCTCTGCGGGGCCCCTTGCAGACAGGATGACAAACATGGCACAATGTACAGAATAATTATAGTGACACAAATAATAAGCCTGGTTTGAATAAAGCTCTTCACTCAGCTTGACAATAGCCTGCCCTGTGGGAGAGTGGGGAATGCCTGTATTTCGAGACATGCCCCATTGCTGCAAGAAGTTGCAAACTTGTTCCGAGGTGCAGGCAGGCCCATTGTCCATTTTGACCCAGAGTGGCAAAAGAGGTGAGCCAATGACAGATAGCATCACAGGCCGTCTCTCCAGTGTGAGCAGTTGCCATTAGAAAATGAGAATAGGTGTCAATAGATACATGAACATATTTTAAATGACCAGACTCTGGGATATGGGTAACATCAGTTTGATAAATGGAGTTAGCAGTAAAACTTCAGCGGTTAGTGCCTTCTGCTAAAGGAGCAGGAGCAACCCCAGAATAGGAGGGACAAGACAGCAGGATATCACTAGCCTGTGAGGAGGTCAATTAAAATTGCTTGTGAAGAGAATGAGCATTGTGGTGGAAACTGTCATGAGACAACTTGGCCTGTGCAAAAGTAGTTGGTACCACACCTGTCTTCACAGTGACATCCACATAGTTGTTACCTTCTGCAATAGGGCCAGGTAAACTTGTGTGGAAGCAAACATGTAACACACAAAAATCATGCTGCCAGCATGTTAATCAAGGTCTACAACATTCTCAATTCTGTAAACAAAATGTGGTTATTAACGTGTTTTAAATAGGAAGATTCTAAACAGAATACAACATTGGCAGCATATGATGAATCAGACAAGACAGATGGTTAAAAACCCAGTTACAGCTATCCCGCTTCCAATTTTGTCTCTGGAGGTGAGGTCCATCCCTGCAGCAACAATTTACATACAAGGGGAAGTTACCTCTCTTCATCCCTTTGTTGAGGGCATTCCCTTTCAAAATGATGAACGGAACCACGGTTAAAAGAACTCCCTGCCCACGTGTCCGAAACTTGGAAGCAAGCAGTTAAAGCCATTGCCAGAGAGCCAGCATGATGAGTGGCAACATGAGACAAAGCAGGTATAATTTGTTGCCGGTGTCAAGTCCAAGCTGGAGTCATTGAACTCTCCCCCGTGTTTCCAGAAGTGGGGGCTGGAAGATCTTGGACTCCTCTTTCTCCTCACTGGCAAAGCCTGACCCTGGAGCAGCAGACAAAGAGCCAGGGGCAGCAGCCAGCTCTGCAGCTTCCAGGCTGGTTTGCTTGTGGGAATTCATGGCCTCCAGGTGGGACACCATACCAAATTCCAGCAGGTAAGTTGATATGAGGCCGTTGGCAGTTGGGTCCTCCGAGGAGGCAAGGCAGAGGCACAAGGTCACAGTGGCCAGAAGCAGCAGCAGTGCCAGGGCCTGGTGCAAGGGCTGCATGGCGGCTCCGCAGCACAGCCCCACAAACAGCAGCATCCTGGTGTCCTGGCGTTGTAGAAGGCCTGCTAGTTTGGCTTCTCCAGCCACAGCAAAGATATTCCTGCCACGCTGCCTGGGCCGCCCAGTGACAGCTGTGGCATGGCCATGCCTGCGCTGGAGGAGCCATCTGCCCTCTGCTCCCTCGCTGGTGAGCCTGAAGGGGCCATGGTGGGACCCACGTCCCATGTCAGGGGCCTCAAGCTCTGTGCCATCAGCCATGGAGGGCATGGGCATGGCCACTGCTGGCAGGCAAAATGGTGCCAGGGCTGCCAGGGCGGTCGTGCCCAAGGTGTGCAGCGGCCCTAGGCCACGATCACAGTCTAGCTCTCTGCAAGCCGGGCACATCACCCTCCTTCATTCCTGCTTCCCTGCATTTCCACCAATGCTGGACTACAATGTCGCCATTTTGGGCAAGAAGCGAGCCTACTGCTTGCTTGTGGCGTGGGAACCCCACACCAAGGGGATCAACTGCACAGGGATTTCCATCGAGGGCAGAGGCAATTCTGCAAGGCATGTGTTTGTAGGAGAAGAGAATACAGGTGACCCTGATAAGTAACAGCTGTGTTAATTACCCAATACAGCCTCACCTCTGATGAGTCACAGCTACCATCCAATAAAGTTAAGTGTGATAAAAGAGTGTGGGTTAGATGAATGAGGAGGAGCCTTGGGGAGAGAATGAGAGGAATCATGCAGAAAAAGGACCCTGTGGAAAAAGAATCACTGCTGTGAGGTCAGTCTGGGTCTGCAGTTAGGGTCTGTTATTGGAACCTGCAGTCATAGTCTAGCTAGGTAAAAGCCTGAATTCAGAGTCTGCAGACTGATACCTGCAGTCATAGTTTAGCAGGAAATAACCAGCAGTTAGAGGCTGCAAGGGAAACCTATACTAGGAGCTTGCTGCAGCCAGAGTCAGAAAATAGTTGGAGTCAGGATGGCTAATCTGTAAAGAGGACTAAGCCAGAAGTCATTTCATGCTGTGATGAACAAAAAGTCTGTGTCTCAGCTCATTTCTACCCTCTAACAAGAGGGCTGCTGCAACGTGGATTAATCTCAAGGTAAACTGATGCATTGGATATGGGTTCTGGTGGTGCTCAGGGGAATAGGCTTTTGAAGCTGCAAAATGGACAACGTTCACATGGTTTTCTTTAATGGCTGCCATGATTGTCCCCCACGTGGCCAGGGGCTTGCAAGCCTCAGCATCGCTGTCCCTGGTGATATCAAAAAGTCTCTGTCCTACTGCTTGCCAGACTTCTAATTGAAGGGGCCCACTGAAGGGAAAATCTTTAATGTGCTTGGACTCCCAGTTCAGCAGGGTGCTTAATTTCATATCAGCCATATTAATAAAGATTGTTGATGTAAGAGTCACTGTACCTGATCCAAGCTCCTCCTTTGTTCCAGGGATATTCTACCTCCCATATTACTTCCACTGGTTACTCACCTACGCTAAGTGAAGTGCACACACTTGGATTCCTTGAGTTCTCTCCTGAATTCTCAAGGATCTTTCCCGGGATCCTTTGGCCGGACTCTTCCTGGCTGGCTGATTCCTTGATTCAGTGGAAGTTGCTACCGGAGTGGTGCACACCCTGCACCACCGTATAGGTCTCGATTTGGGCCAGTCATCTGTAGCAATGGGGAGCAAAGAGACACAGACCCCTTTATGCATCTGAAGGAGATCCCTTTACTGTAGAAATCACTCCCCTTTTATGCTTTCCATTTCCACTGGATATAACCCAAATTCAAAAAAAGAAGGGCACCCTTTGGCTGGCTCAGCTGCAGTGCTGCTGTCCACGTATTCCTTCTCGTAACTGCTTCTCACCCCGCAACGGCTGTCCAACCATCTAGCCTGCAGCTGTGCCTTCCTCACAGGGCCTTCTGGTGAACATAAGCCTTAACAACTTTAACAGATAAAACCCCATATCCCACCCCATATTATGATGTGCTTGGTTTTATTATTAGAGGCAGACCTTTTTGTATGAGGTGAGCTATTTGACTGTTACAGTACTGCATTTTGGATAGTGAGCCATAAACATATTTGTGGGATTTCAAAGGTATAAAAAAAAAAAAAATCAAGTACTTATATAATCACCCATAAGGAAGAATAATTGAATGCAACTTTTTTTTTTTTTTTTTAAATTCTGTAGGGAGTGCTACTCAGGTGAGTATTAGCTTTCTGACTGAAGGCAACAGAGTTTTTAACTGGTTATAGATCTTTGCATGTGTGTAGCTAACTTAAGAAGGCTTCAAAAGGCTTTCAGGAGTCATGGTGCTTTTTTTTTTTTTTTTTTTTTTGCATAATGATGAACTTACAGCACTTAAACACTGTAAGATGCAGAAGATACTGGAGGAAATCTACATCTTCTGAGTCCAGGGAGAAGGATTAGAAAACCCAAAACTAGGTTGCCAGTGGGTGAAGTTCTCCTAGAGGTACTAAAATGCCACCAATAAAGTAAGATGTCAAGCTCTTCTCTCCAGAAATAGAATCAGAAAAAAGGACCCTGTGACTTCTTCCTTTTTGAACTTCAATTGTTTTTTCTGTTGGTCAATTTCTGCAGCCATCTGTAGTGTGAATATGACATAAACTTTCTGAAGAAAAGTGCAAAGAAATTGAGAAACTGAGTCACATCTTCAGTAATGAGTAATTTTGAATGGGTAAGGAGTGGACCAAAGAAGCATGACAGGAAAATTAGTGTTAAGACACAAGATTAATGTCTTACTACATAGTTATCTCCAAAGACAGGATTTTTTAGTGGAGTCCATCCTGTAATTCAGTTCTTATACAGCATCTGAGAAGAGCATTTCTTTTTGCTATTCTCCCTTAAGTCCCACTGCGTATTTTATTGCATGTGAAAGACAAACATCGGTTATGAACAATGAAATCATGTTTCTACCACTTTGAAGCAAAATACTGGACCACATAATCTATTGAGAACCCTTTCCTATTTCCTTTTCATTGATTATATTGTTGGAGGCAACTTCCCTGCGATCCTACAGCTTTCTTTGATGAAAATGCAAAAATACAATTAATGAAGAAGAAAGTATTATCTAATTTTCTATCAGAAATTCATTATTCTGAAAGTAAAATGCAGGAAAGAAAATGGTCTCTGTCTCTTCTTGGATCAATGTCACTCTATTGCCATAAAGTTAATTTGTTGATGTGGAGATGCACTTTCTTCTTTTCTCAGTGCAAATCCTAGTTCAGGATTTGTACTGCCTTGCCAATGATAGGGGTCTGATGAATTAATATT